>NC_068433.1:12606133-12683633 GCF_023373465.1 Oncorhynchus keta
CAGATGAGTGGATTAGGCTATTTCAGCCACATCCTATGCTGACAGGTGTTTAAAATCAAGCACACGGCCATGCAATCTCCATAGACAAACATTGGCAGTAGAATGGTCTTACTGAAGAGCTCAGTGACTTTCAATGTTGCACCGTCATAGGATGCCACCTTTCCAACAAGTCACTTTGTCAAATGTCAGCACTGCTAGAGCTGCCCCCAACTGTAAGTGGTGTTATTGGGATTCCATCATCGAGCAGCTAAACACAAGCCTAAGATCAACATGCGCAACGCCAAGCATCGGCTGGAGTGGTGAAAGCTCACCGCCATTGGACTCTGGAGCAGGAGAAATGCGTTCTCTGGAGTGATGAATCACGCTTCACCATCTGGCAGTCCGATAGACCAATCTGAGCTTGGCGGATGCCAGCAAAATGCTACCTGCCCAAACACATAGAGCCAACTGTAAAGTTTGGTGGAGGAGGAATAATGGTCTGGGGCTGTTTTTCATGGTTTGTGCTAGGCCCCTTAACGCTACAGCATAAAATTACATTTTATACGATTCTGAGCTTCCAACTTTGTGGCAACAGTTTGGGGAAGGCCCTTTCTTATTTCAGCATGACAATGCTCCCATGCACAAAGTGAGAACCATACAGAAATGGTTTGTCGAGAACGGTGTGGAAGAATTTGACTGTCCTGCACAGAGCCCTGACCTAAACCCCATCAAACAACTTTGGGATGAATTGGAACGCTGTCTGCGAGCCAGCCCTAATTGCTCAACATCAGTGCCCTGACATCACTAATGCTCTTGTGGCTGAATGGAAGCAACAAGTTCCCCGCAGCAATGTTCCAACATCTAGTGGAAAGCCTTCCATAGGATTGGAGGTTGTTATAGCAGCAAAGGGGGGACCAACTCCATATTAATGCCCATGATTTTGGAATGAGATGTTTGAAAAGCAGGTGTCCACATACTTTTGGTCAGTTAGTACATGTTTCACAAAGATAACCATTTATTTAATGAGGCTTTTTTAGTGTGTGACACACACACACACACACACACACACACACACACACACACACACACACACACACACACACACACACACACACACACACACACACACACACACACACACACACACACACACACACACACACATATATATTAATGATATATACACAGTTGTATTATGCATACAGAGGATTGAGAAAATGGTGATAGCTATCCTAGCCACAATACAAGATGAAACAGCATTGATAACCTTTATAGCGTAGTGTGGCTGTCCCAGGCAAAAATATCAAATCAAATCAAAATGGTGTTTGTCACATGCGCCAAATATAACAAGTGCACACTTTACAGTGAAATATATACTTGCAAGCCCTTAACCCTAAACCAACAGCAGTTTAATGACAAAAAACAAGTATTTACAAAAGAAACTGAAGTAAACAATAAATAAATAAAGAATAGAAAAGGAAAAAAAAGGATAAAATAGAAAAATAACAAATAATTAAAGAGCAACAATAAAATAAAAAGGCTATATACAGGGGTACTGGTACAGCTGTAGGACTTTTCGAGGATCTGACCCATGCAAAATGTTTTCAGTCTCCTGAGGGGGAATAGGCATTGTCGTGCCCTCTTCACGACTGTCTTGGTGTGATTGGACCATGATAGTTTGTTGGTGATGTGGAAACCAAGGAACTTGAAGCTCTCAACCTGCTCCACTTCAGCCTCAACGATGACAATGGGGGCGTGCTCGGTCCCCCTTTTTCTGTAGTCCACGATCATCTTCTTTGTCTTGATCACGTTGAGGGAGAGGTTGTTGTCCTGGCACCACACTGCCAGGTCTCTGACCTCCTCCCTGTAGGCTGTCTCATCATTGTTGGTGATCAGGCCTACCACTGTTATGTCATCGGCAAACTTAATGATGGTGTTGGGTGCGTGCTCAGGTGACTGAGCACGCACCCCTGAGGGGCCCCCGTGTTGAGGATCAGCGTAGCGGATGTGTTGTTACCAACCCTTACCACCTGGGGGCGGCCCGTCAGGAAGTCCAGGATCCAGTTGAAGAGGGAGTTGTTGAGTTCCAGGCTCCTTAGCTTAGTGATGAGCTATGAGGGCACTATGGTGTTGAACGCTGAGCTGTAGTCAATGAATAGCATTCTCACGTAGGTTTTCCTTTTGTTCAGGTGGGAAAGGCCAGTGTGGAGTGCAATAGAGATTGCGTCATCTGTGGATCTGTTGGGGGGGGGGTTGCAAATTGTTTCTGAGATAATGGTGTTGATGTGAGCCATGACCAGCCTTTCAAAGCATTTCATGACCAGGCATTCTCAGCTTCTAAAGGGAACTTAAACAGATATCAACACTAGAGGTGTTTACACATTATCTCACTGTCCTTTCTCTTTCCATCAGAGAGGGAGAGGGTGGGGGCAACTTTGGGAAAATGCCTCAATAGCAACCTTGGGAAAATCCTCTACATTACCATTAACAGCATGCTCGTACATTTCCTCAGGGAAAACAATGTACTGAGCAAATGTCAAATTGGCTTTTACCAAATTATTGTACGACAGACCACAAATTCATCCTGCATACCCTAATTGACAAACAAACAACCCAAAACAAAGGCAAAGTCTTCTCATGCTTTGTTGATTTCCAAAAAACCTTTCACTCAATTTGGCATGAGGGTCTGCTATACAAATTGATGGAAAGTGGTGTTGGGGGAAAAACATACGACATTATAAAATCCGTGTGGTGAGACAGGGATGCAGCTTAAGCCCCACCCTCTTCAAAATATATATCAACAAATTGGCGAAGGCACTAGATCAGTCTGCAGCACCGGGCCTCACTCTACTAGAATCTAAAGTCAAATGTCTACCGTTTGCTGATGATCTGGTGAATTAATTAGGATCTGGCTAAAAAAAAATAGTTGAATCAGTTATAGAACCCATTGACCTTTATGGTTGTGAGGTCTGGGGTCCGCTCACCAACGAAGAATTCACAAAATTGAACAAACACCAAATTGAGACTCTGCATGCAAAAATCCTCCAAATAATGCAGGGTAGAATTAGGCTAATGCAGAAAAGAGCCGTTAAACAACCTACAAGGAAGCGAATCCCAAACCTTCCATAACAAAGCCATCACCCACAGAGAGATGAACCTGGAGAAGAGTCCCCTCAGCAAGCTGGTCCTGGGGCTCTGTTCACAAACACAAACAGACCCCACAGAGCCCCAGGACAGCAACACAATTAGACCCAACCAAATCACGAGAAAACAAAAATATAATTACTTGACACATTGGAAAGAATTAACAAAAAAACAGAGCAAACTAGAATGCTATTTGGCCCTAAACAGAGAGTACACAGTGGCAGAATACCTGACCATCGTGACTGACCCAAACTTAAGGAAAGCTTTGGCTGTCAAGAGAAGACAGGCTATGTGCTCACTGCCCACAAAATGAGGTGGAAACTGAGCTGCACTTCCTAAGCTCCTGTCCAATGTATGACCATATTAGAGACACATATTTCCCTCAGATTACACAGATCCACAAAGAATTCAAAAACAAACCTGATTTTGATAAACTCCCATATCTACTGGGTGAAATACCAGTGTGCCATCACAACAGCAAGATTTGTGACATGTTGCCACAAGAAAAGGTCAACCAGTGAAGAACGAACACCATTGTAAATACAACCCATATTTATGTTTATTTATTTTCCCTTTTGTACTTTAACCATTTACACATCGTTACAATGGGTTTATTCTTTTGGAACTTCTGTGAGTGTAATGTTTACTGTTCATTTTTATTGTTTATTTCACTTTTGTATATTATCTACTTCACTTGCTTTGGCAATGTTAACATATGTTTCCCATGCCAATAAAGCCCCTAGAATTGAATTGAATTGAGAGAGAGAGGGAAAGAGAGAGAGAGAAGAGAGAAGAGAGAGAGAGAGAGAGAGAGAGAGAGAGACAGAGACACAGAGAGAGAGAGAGAGAGAGAGAGAGAGAGAGAGACAGAGAGAGAGAGAGAGAGAGAGAGAGAGAGAGAGAGAGAGAGAGAGAGAGAGAGACAGAGACACAGAGAGAGAGAGAGAGAGAGACACAGAGAGAGAGAGAGAGAGAGAGAGACAGAGACACAGAGAGAGAGAGAGAGAGAGAGAGAGAGAGACAGACAGAGAGAGAGAGAGAGAGAGAGAGAGAGAGAGAGAGAGAGAGAGAGGTCACTATAGCAGTGTCCCTCCCAGTAAATACTCAGCACCAGAAGTTGTTCTGAAGTAGATGGCTCTGCTGAGTGGTAGACAGATCATTTTACACTGCTCTCTCTTTACACTTCTCTCTCTTACCGTAACATAACAAGAGTTGATGATGTCCTGAAACAGGATCTGAACAACAACCTTTAAGATGGCAAAGGGGAAATTAGGAAAATGTATTGAATGAATATTAAATTAAAAACTTTATTATCCATATATTTTCCGTAATGATCAACGTAATATGGGAAGTTGGGAAGATAATGATCTTTTTAGATCACTTGTCCTTTCTCATGACCTAACAAGCAAACGGAAACCAGGGCTGACAAAGATGAACGCGCTACATGAGAAGAGTGACTTTCCTACAATGGACGCTGCTGTCACTGACCTTATGGAGACAGAGAACACAGAACTACGACACAGTAGCTCTACAAAGCCTCAACAAGCTGAACACACAGAGTGAGAATGGTGCTCTGTCCTACAGAGGGGTCTGGTTTAGAACACACAGAGGGGAGAGAGGACTCTGTCAGGGGGGAGAGAGATGGAGAGAGCTGGCTCTGGTGGCCGGTGACTCATGGGAAATCAGGGCTGATAGAAAGGTCAGTGTGACACATTGGGGTCAGAGTGACATACAGGGGACATAGGGACACACAGGGGACATAGAGACATACAGGGGACATAGTGACATACAGGGGACATAGAGACATACAGGGGACATAGTGACATACAGGGGACATAGAGACACACAGGGGACATAGAGACATACAGGGGACATAGTGACATACAGGGGACATAGGGACATAGAGACATACAGGGGATATAGGGACACACAGGGGACATAGAGACATACAGGGGATATAGGGACACACAGGGGACATAGAGACATACAGGGGATATAGGGACACACAGGGGATATAGAGACATACAGGGGATATAGGGACACACAGGGGACATAGAGACACACAGGGGACATAGAGACATACAGGGGACATAGAGACATACAGGGGACATAGAGACATACAGGGGATATAGAGACATACAGGGGACATAGAGACACAGGGGATATAGAGACATACAGGGGACATAGAGACATACAGGGGACATAGAGACATACAGGGGATATAGAGACATACTGTGGACATAGAGACACACAGGGGACATAGGGACACACAGGGGACATAGAGACATACAGGGGATATAGAGACATACTGTGGACATAGAGACATACAGGGGACATAGAGACATACAGGGGACATAGAGACATACAGGGGATATAGAGACATACTGTGGACATAGAGACATACTGTGGACATAGAGACATACAGGGGACATAGAGACATACATTTACATTTAAGTCATTTAGCAGACGCACAGGGATATAGAGACATACAGGGGACATAGAGACATACTGTGGACATAGAGACATACTGTGGACATAGAGACATACTGTGGACATAGAGACATACTGTGGACATAGAGACATACAGGGGACATAGAGACATACAGGGGATATAGAGACATACAGGGGACATAGAGACGCACAGGGGATATAGAGACATACAGGGGACATAGAGACATACAGGGGACATAGAGACATACAGGGGATATAGAGACATACTGTGGACATAGAGACACACAGGGGACATAGGGACACACAGGGGACATAGAGACATACAGGGGATATAGAGACATACTGTGGACATAGAGACATACAGGGGACATAGAGACATACAGGGGATATAGAGACATACTGTGGACATAGAGACATACTGTGGACATAGAGACATACAGGGGACATAGAGACATACTGTGGACATAGAGACATACTGTGGACATAGAGACATACTGTGGACATAGAGACATACTGTGGACATAGAGACATACAGGGGACATAGAGACATACTGTGGACATAGAGACATACTGTGGACATAGAGACATACTGTGGACATAGAGACACACAGGGACATACTACAAGGAACACAGAGAACACATCCTCCATTGTTGACTTGATTAGTCCCTTTCAGAGGGGAACAGAGAGTGGCTTCTTTTTACCACACGAGAAGTCATTATTGAATCGCCACTCGATGGATTGGACACAACCTGAAGAAATATTATTATTATTACTTTAAAGCTCTTAAACATCCAAACCAGGGGATCATGTCTCTCCCTGTAATTAGCTACCACAGTCAAATCAGGGCAATAACAGCAGATAACTCGGGGCAATGGCTGTCAGTTCTGATGAGATTGTTTATAGTCTGGGCTTCAACCACCCCCAGCATCCCCTCCATGACCTGCTCTTGTGACTGACAGAACGTCATGATAATCAAATTAATCCTAACTGACATTAAGTCATTTAGCAGACGCCCTGGGATATAGAGACATACTGTGGACATAGAGACATACAGGGGACATAGAGACATACTGTGGACATAGAGACATACTGTGGACATAGAGACATACTGTGGACATAGAGACATACAGGGACATAGAGACATACAGGGGATATAGAGACATACAGGGGACATAGGGGACAGGGGATATAGAGACATACAGGGACATAGAGACATACAGGGGACATAGAGACATACAGGGGATATAGAGACATACTGTGGACATAGAGACACACAGGGGACATAGGGACACACAGGGGACATAGAGACATACAGGGGATATAGAGACATACTGTGGACATAGAGACATACAGGGGACATAGAGACATACAGGGGATATAGAGACATACTGTGGACATAGAGACATACTGTGGACATAGAGACATACAGGGGACATAGAGACATACTGTGGACATAGAGACATACTGTGGACATAGAGACATACTGTGGACATAGAGACATACTGTGGACATAGAGACATACTGTGGACATAGAGACATACTGTGGACATAGAGACATACTGTGGACATAGAGACATACTGTGGACATAGAGACACACAGGGGACATACTACAAGGAACACAGAGAACACATCCTCCATTGTTGACTTGATTAGTCCCTTTCATGGACGAGGGGAACAGAGAGTGGCTTCTTTTTACCACACGAGAAGTCATTATTGAATCGCCACTCGATGGATTGGTAAAAGTACACACAACCTGAAGAAATATTATTATTATTACTTTAAAGCTCTTAAACATCCAAACCAGCTTCTCTCCTTGATCATGTCTCTCCCTGTAATTAGCTACCACAGTCAAATCAGGGCAATAACAGCAGATAACTCGGGGCAATGGCTGTCAGTTCTGATGAGATTGTTTATAGTCTGGGCTTCAACCACCCCCAGCATCCCCTCCATGACCTGCTCTTGTGACTGACAGAACGTCATGATAATCAAATTAATCCTAACTGACATTTGTCAATAAAACCGCATGGAAAACACACGTGCTACAAGGAAGTTGGAGGGATGTTTAGAGAAAACGTTCAGAAATAGTAACAAAACGGGAAAATAGTGCACTGCTCTCTACACCCGTTGTTCTAAAGTAGAGCTATAATCCATATAATACTATTCTATTTTTATTTATTTTTTTACAAAAACCTCCTTTTTACCTCCGTTCATCCTGTCCCCTCGGAGAGGTATCAGCAGACACCCAGCCGACGCCGGTTGGCACGACAACGGGAATGCCATAAATATTTACACCTCCGTGGAACAAGGTTAACGGCGGGCACCACGGCGCTGCTCTGACATTTGCTGCCCTGACACCAACCCGACCCGATTCCCCTTCCCTCTTCACTGCTTGTCAGACACTAATAGCAACCCCCAGTGACACACACACACACACACACACACACACACACACACTTATGCACACACACACACACACACACACACACACACACACTTATGCACACACATGTACTCGCACACGCACACACCCTCCAAGAGGGGGCATGAATTATGGATAGAGCCATTGGGGGGGTGGGGGGGGTATTATTCAGCAGCCCGTGAGGAGAGGAGGGTGGGGGTGAGGAAGCTGGGGGTGAGGGTGGTGAAGTAGTTGGAAAACAGGAGATTACGTGGAGATTTGATTACCATATTTTCAATTTAGACTATTGATTGCCTGCCCCCTCCTCTTTCCTTGCCCCCCTATTTCCTTCTCATCTACCCCTTCACCCTTGCTTTGCAGAACGTAAAGGGTTAATAAGAAGGAGATATCAGCACTGCTTGGCAGCCAAAGGAAGGCTACAATATAGCAGGTGAAGCCTGCTGCTAGGAGGTGGGGGAGGGCCCTTCCCAAGGCGACTGTCTGCAACTCTATGATGGGACAGGAGGTGAGGGGACACGTGGTGAAGAGGCAAGGAGGAGGTGGAGATGAGTGCCAAGGCTTGAGATGGGACATTGTTTCGGCAGCATCATCGTCGTCACACCGGGCCAGTATTTACAATAGGTTGTGTGGGCGACATACAGAATGTGTAGTGGTGCTGCAGTTGTGTTGGTTTTATGCTGATTACAGAAACTCTCCTGGCTCATTCACAGTAGAGAACCAATGGAAGGCAATGATTCACAGGTAAATTGAGAGATACTGCGTCTGGTACATACTCACTGCAAGGGATCTAGAAAGCCCTGCGTGGACTTTTAGCTATCATACAATGGCTGTGTGATCAAGTCAGCAAGGACACAAAGCCTACGAGCAACCTGTGTTCACAGAAACTTCATCGTTTTCAGCCAGACCAGAACTAATACAAATGCATAGACCACTTGAAGGTGTTTCAAAGCAGTGAGGGTCATGTGAATGATACCTTCTGCATCATGGTGATCTCAAGACTGTCCCCGTGCCTGCCACAATATCTGGAACTTACCTAAAAGACAGGAGAGAAGAAAGATGAAGCAGGTTAGTATGGGATCTTAACCATGACCGTAGGGTTATATACAGTGTGTGTGTGTGTGTGTGTGTGTGTGTGTGTGTGTGTGTGTGTGTGTGTGTGTGTGTGTGTGTGTGTGTGTGTGTGTGTGTGTGTGTGTGTGTGTGTGTGTGTGTGTGTGTGTGTGTGTGTGTGTGTGTGTGTGTGTGTGTGTGTGTGTGTGTGTGTGTGTGTGTGTGTCTTTGTGCCTTGACTGAAACAGTGATACTGATCATTCCTCTACCTTCAATTGAATCGCAGCTCCATTGGCCAAGTCGTTGAGAATACTAAACTAATTCAGTTTAGACTAATTACACAGAAAATACATATTTTTAAAGCCCCTTTCATGAATGCAGTAATGACTGTGGGGAATATTGACCATCTCAATCAGACCAATTTGCCTGTTTCTGGCCCTGAGGCAACACTGACGCAACGCTGAGGCAACAGAACAAAACCCTCACCAGAGATTTGACCCCTAACCCCTGGACTCTGTGGTTTCCATGACTTCCCAACACTGACTGATATCAACACACTGTTGGTCTCCAAGACGGAGATGAGCCTTGTCTTCCTCTCGATACATCTCTTTCTCTCTTTTTCCAATGTCAATATCTCATCATGGCTTCCCAAAACTGAATGATACCAAAACAATATCAACAAACTGTAGGTCTCAATCACTGTAGCTTTGTCTTCCTCTTATTCTCTCTATTTCACCCTTTGTCTTTCTCTCTCTAGAGCTACTATCAACAAACACTGACATCAACCCAAATATCTATATGGGTCTCCAAGACTGAGATAAGAGATTCATTTCCTATATTCCTCTGTTTAAAAAAAAAAATAATAATTCCACTGAAATGAATGAGAGATAGACCGAGAAAGAGCTAAGGAACTGCCTTGTTACAGACCAGTCTTTATGTGTCAGTGAATGGAGGGCCTTCTCCTCATCATGTCCTCATTCACACCCCCACTCCTCCAACACAGCCTCTGTTCAACTACTGTCAGTCTGGCAAGGACCTTTAACCGGTAGCACCCAGATAATACATCCACAGTTTTTAACACTGGCGCAAGCAAGCAAGCAAGCAAGCACACACACACACACACACACACACACACACACACACACACACACACACACACACACACACACACACACACACACACACACACACACACACACACACACACACACACACACCATTGAGTTTTAGGTCCCTAGGCTCAGTGCCACCAAATCAAATCAAATGTTATTGGTCACATACACATGGTTAGCAGATGTTAATGCGAGTGTAGCGAAACGCTTGTGCTTCTAGTTCCGACAGTGCAGTAATATCTAACAAGTAATCTAACAGTTCCACAACAACTACCTGTTTACACACAAATGTAAAGGAATGAATAAGAATATGTACATATATAATGTACATATGGATGAAGGATGGCCGTGTGGCATAGGCAAGATGTAGTAGATGGTATAGAATACAGTATTTACATGAGTAACATGAGTAACATAGGGTATGTAAACATTATATAAAGTGGCATTGTTTAAAGTGACTAGTGATACATTTATTACATCCAATTATTAATTATTAAATTGGCTAGAGATCTGAGTCAGTATGTTGGCAGCAGCCACGCAATGTTAGTGATGGCTGTTTAACAGTCTGATGGCCTTGAGATAGAAGCTATTTTTCAGTCTCTCGGTCCCTGCTTTGATGCACTTGCACTGACCTCGCCTTCTGGATGATAGCGGGGTGAACAGGCAGTGGCTCGGGTGGTTGTTGTCCTTGATGATCTTTTTGGCCTTCCTGTGACATCGGATGGTGTAGATGTCCTGGAGGGCAGGTAGTTTGCCCCCAGTGATGCGTTGTGCAGACTGCACCACCCTCTGGAGAGCCTTGCAAGTTGATGGCGGTGCAGTAGCCGTACCAGGCGGTGATACAGCCCGTCGGAATTCTCTCAATTGTGCATCTGTAAAAATTTGTGAGTGTTTTCGTTGACAAGCCTAATTTCTTCAGCCTCCTGAGGTTGAAGAGGTACTGTTGCTCCTTCTTCACCACGCTGTCACTGTGGGTGGACCATTTCAGTTTGTCTGTGATGTGTACGCTGAGGAACTTAAAACTTTCCACCTTCTCCACTACTGTCCCGTCGATATGGATAGGGGGGGTGCTCCCTCTGCTGTTTCCTGAAGTCCACGATCATCTCCTTTGTTTTGTTGACGTTGAGTGTGAGGTTATTTTCCTGACACCACACTCCAAGGGCCCTCACCTCCTCCCTGTAGGCAAACTCGTCGTAATTGGTCATCAAGCCTACCACTGTAGCGTCGTCTGCAAACTTGATGATTGAGTTGGAGGCGTGCATGGCCACGCAGTCATGGGTGAACAGGGAGTACAGGAGAGGGCTGAGAACGCACCCTTGTGGGGCCCCAGTGTTAACCTCACTAGGGTAGGGGGCAGTGGTTCACGCGAACCACTACAGGCACCTAAATGACTCTCAGACCATGAAAAACTCTTTGGCCTGATTACCAAGCATCACGTCTGGAGGAAACCTGGCACCATCCCTACGGTGAAGCATGGCTGTGGCAGCATCATGCTGTGGGGATGTTTTTCAGCGTCAGGAACTGGGAGACCAGTCAGGATGGAGGCAAAGATTAATGTACAGAGAGATCCTTGATGAAAACCTGCTCCAAAGCGCTCAGGACCTCAGACTGGGGCGAAGATTCACCTTCCAACAGGACAACGACCCTAAGCCCAGACAGAGCCCGGACTTTAACCCGTTCGAACATCTCTGGAGAGACCTGAAAATACCTGTGCAGCGACGCTCCCCATCAAACCTGTCAGAGCTTGAGAGGATCTGCAGAGAAGAATGGGATGAACTCCCCAAATACAGGTGTGCCAAGCTTCTAGTGCCATTCCCAAGAAATCTCAAAGTTGTAAAAGGTAAAAGCTGCCAAAGGTGCTTCAACAGAGTACTGAGTAAAGGGTCAAAATACCTATGTAAATGTGATAATTCAGTTAAGGTTTTTCTATACATTTGCAAAATATTATATAAACCTGTTTTTTTTTTGTTTGTTTCAAAATGAGGTATTGTGTGTAGATTGACGATTTAAAAGAACAATTTAATCCATTTTAGAATAAACAGGGTTGGGCAGTAAAGGATTACATGTAATCCTTTACATGTAAGGGATTACAAAAAAGCAGATACTGTAATCTGTTATATTACCAGCAAAATATTGGTATCAGATTACAGATACTTTTGAAAAACTAGATAATTACTTTGAGGATTACTTTTAAATTCAGAAAGGATGTTTGCGAAAAAAAAAAAAATCGATGACACTTCTCTGTTTTCTCAATGACATTGAAATCAGCATTGAAAAAAGGCACAAATTTAAGTTTGTTCCACCTGAGCAAGTCTGACCACAAGTCAGAGACCACGATGATGACACACCAAATGATGACCACCAATCAGAGACCACTATGATGACACACCAAATGATGACCACCAATCAGAGACCACTATGATGACACACCAAATGATGACCACCAATCAGAGACCACTATGATGACACACCAAATTTTGGTTGATGGATCGTGGGAAAAGAGCAGGAATAGGCTTTTCTAGGCTACAGTCCAAGCTACGTCTTCCAACGAAGCGACTGCCGTCGGCATCCAAAGATTATCCAACTGGAATAAACGCTTGGAGGTCAGGATGACAGCATTGGTGTAGAATACGGCGATACGGATATCACTTATTATTGATATCTACATAGCACATTGATGTGAATCACACTGCTGCTCTCTCATTTAACTATTCGCACCTTACGGATTGTGGGTGTTGTGGAAGTCTGTTCAATGTGTATTTGAACCCAATAATGGTTGAACTCAAGAAGTTTTTAGCTGCCTATCAATCATTGTTTTTGAAACCAGTGGACAGCCAGTGAAACATGTGCTCTGACAACAACTGCATAGTGAGGATCCCAGCCTATGGAACAACAGCTGCATAGTGCAGATCCCAGCCTATGGAACAACAGCTGCATAGTGCAGATCCCAGCCTATGGAACAACAGCTGCATAGTGCGGATCCCAGCCTATGGAACACCAGCTGCATAGTGCAGATGCATAGTGCAGATCCCAGCCTATGGAACACCAGCTGCATAGTGCAGATCCCAGCCTATGGAACAGCTGCAGCTGCATGGAACAACAGCTGCATAGTGAGATCCCAGCCTATGGAACAACAGCTGCATAGTGTAGATCCCAGCCTATGGGACAGCTGCATAGTGTAGATCCCAGCCATGGAACAACAGCTGCATAGTAGATCCCAGCCTATGGAACAACAGCTGCAGTGTAGATCCCAGCCTGTAGCTGCATGTGCAGATCCCAGCCTATGGAACAACAGCTGCATAGTGAGGATCCCAGCCTATGGAACAACAGCTGCATAGTGTAGATCCCAGCCTGTGGAACAACATCTGCATAGTGCGGATTACAGCCAGTGGAATAAAAGTGGGGCTTTTATTGCTCAATCTAATTCATGCTGATAAATAATAATAAATCCATAGTCCTAATAGACACATGTTCAAACTAGCACACTTTTGATAGACTTAAAGGGGCAGTCTGTAGTTGTTACATCCATTTTTTGGGCTTATAAATTATATATATATATATGGTTGGTGGCACCTTAATTGGAGAGGACGGGCTCGCAATAACGGCTGGAGTGGTATCAGTTTCCATGTGTTTGATGCCATTCCATATACTCCGTTCCAGACATTATTATGAGCCTTCCTCCCCTCAGCAGCCTCCACTGTCTGGAATAGGAATAACAATGTCAATGACTGACAGAGTGACAACCCATACTACTTTGCATCTGGTGATTGTGCCTCTCTCTCTCTCTCTCTCTCTCTCTCTTTCTTTTTATTTCTCTCTCTTTCTTTTTATTTATTTCTCTCTCTCTACGCTTGTGTGTGTCAGTTTGTTGTGTGTGTAATATCTCTGTCGGCTGAATTAGGAATTTACATGGCCAGATAATTGTTATATATTTTTATATACAGTACAGTGCCTTCAAGGACATGCTAGTAGTCATAGTAACGACGGGTGCAGTGGTGAAGTGGTGTAGGCTGATTGGTGGTGGTGCTCTTGCTTCCTATGACTCAGAAGTCATGTAGCAAGCTAAGGTGACAACAATGACCGCCATGGACGTTTCCTAGTTGCTTTGAATTTTCAAAAGCATAGGGTAAGAGCACTTTTTAACCCTCAAAAGGATAAGATGATTCAACTTTCAAAATGAGTCCTTTTTGGCCACAGCAGTCAACTAGCTAGCTAGCCACAGCAGTCAACTAGCTATTTAGCCACAGCAGTCAACTAGCTAGCCACAGCAGTCAACTAGCTAGCTAGCCACAGCAGTCAACTAGCTATTTAGCCACAGCAGTCAACTAGCTAGCCACAGCAGTCAACTGGCTAGCTAGCCACAGCAGTCAACTAGCTAGCTGGGTAGCTTTCTAGCACATTCACTCATTTGTTTGTAAACAATTAACAAGCTAGTTAGCCTGTCAAGCGTAGAATGGGGAAAAAGTATGTTGAAAATGTGTGAAATTGTGAGAGTAATACTTAAATAATTGTTTGATTTCATTGTTTTTCCATTGTGAATTGCTTTATAATTTGACCGCATCAGTGCATTTGTTACAATAATAATCTATATAAAGTAAAGTAATTTGCTAAATTAGAGGTACGTGTGAAAGTGAAACCACTGTGTAAATCCTATAAAAGACTGAGATGATGGAAAATCCAATGAGAGATGTCTGATTTTGATCTGTTGGAAGATTTGGAACACGCTGCATTTCACACAGAGTGCATTTTTAGAGACAGATGGGACTTTTTCCTCAGAAAGTACAGATTGGCTTATCAAATATCATTTTGAGGATTTAAGAAACGCTTTATAAAGGCAAACACATGCCATTTTGGTGCTAGCCATCCTCTGTTTTTTGTCAACGGGCACTTTTCAGCAGGAGCTTGCCGATCAGCATCTCACAGCCCTCGATGAGCCAATGTTTTGCATGCAATCATCAGCAAAACGAACAGTGACACATACCATTTCCATACACCATCACACAACAGGTTGAAGTCAAGAGGGATTTCTTTGCCATGATGCCATGAATAGGTTCCCAAATACAGAGCGATAGACGACACCTACGTTGCCATAAAATCCCCATCCCAAATAACCATCATCCCAAAACTATTTCAATTATGTGAACAGAATAGGATTCCACTCTCTTTGTGCAGATGATAGGTTATGTGACTCCGCTGAATGTGGTGGCCGGGTGGAACGCATGACACATTCTATAGAACAGAAGTGTTGGCCTATACAAATAGCCAAGGTTGTGTACGAGCACTGAGAACAATATGCTATGACGCTCGTAGATTTGTTTTCAATGCGTACGACCATTCTAAATTCTGTTTGTATGTAGTATTCTAGAATAGTCTCTATGCAATGTTATTACATGAGGTGTCTGGATTGTACAATATTTGCACATTATTCTTAAAAAAATTCTTCAAGCTCTGTCAAGTTGGTTGTTGATCATTGTAGACAGACATTTTTAAGTCTTGCCATAGAGTTTCAAGCCGATTTAAGTCAAAAATATGACTAAGCCACTCAGGAACATTCAATGTCGTCTTGGTAAACAAATCCAGTCTATATTTGGTGTAGTGTTTTATTGTCCTGCTGACAGGTAAATTCATCTCCCAATGTCTGTTGGAAAGCAGACTGAACCAAGTTTTCCTCTAGGATTTTCCTGTGCTTAGCTCCCTAGTCCTTGCCAATAACAAGCATACCCATAACATGATGCAGCCACCACCTTGCTTGAAAATATGAAGAGTGGTACTCAGTGATGTGTTGGATTTGCCCCAAACATAACACTTTGTATTCAGGACATAAAGTTTATTTAATTTGCCAAATTTTACTTTAGTGACTTATGGCAAACATGATGCATGTTCTGTACAGGCCTCCTTCTTTTCACTCTGTCTTATAGGAATCTGTCATTCTGCCCCTGAACAAGGCAGTTAACCCACTGTTCCTAGACCAGTTAACCCACGGTTCCTAGACCAGTTAACCCACTGTTCCCAGACCAGTTAACCCACTGTTCCTAGACCAGTTAACCCACTGTTCCTAGACCAGTTAACCCACTGTTCCTAGACCAGTTAACCCACTGTTCCTAGGCCTTCATTGTAAATAAGAATTTCTTCTTAATCTTAACTGACATGCCTAGTTAAATAAATGATCAAAACATTTGTTTAAATAGGTTAGTATTGTGGAGTAATTACAATGTTGTTGATCCATCCAGTGTTCTCCTATCACAGCCATTAAACTCTGTAACTGTTTTAAAGTCACCATTGGCCGGTTTCCTTCCTCTCCGGCAACTGAGTTAAGAAGGACACCTGTATCTTTGGAGTGACTGGGTGTATTGATACACCGCCCAAAGTGTAATTAATAACTTCACCATGCTCCATAAGTGCCCTTTTTCGCGAGGCATTGGTACAGAATATACGTAGGCTTTCCACAACAAATGGGTTGGATACTTCAAAACATTTCAGCTTTTCATTTTTGATTAATATGTAAACATTTCTAAAAACATAATTCCACTATGATTATGGGTGTCAGTAGGCCTTTAACACAACAAAGCATGGAGAAAGTCAAGGGGTGTGAATACTTTCTGGAGGCACTGTATGTTCGTCATATTTCTGCTGTTGGGAAGAGAGCAAAATGTTATGCAGACAAATATGTTGGTAGGACAGGGCTATGTATGTTTGTGCACTGGGTCAGTGATGTATGTTTACTATAGGTTAATGAGGCAACACAATGAGATGTGACTAAACTATGACTAAAAAGAAAGGGCATTTAGTTGACTAAACCGTTTTCGTCATTTTAACAATAATTAGTCTAAATCATTATTCAAATTACAAAAATGTGACTAAGGCTTAATGATATTTTAGTCAAACTGAATTAGACTAGACAAAATCTAAAAACAGAGTGGTAAAATTAACACCACACTTTGGTCAAATGACTCTGTACTCCCCTGGGCTCTGTCTGACCACAGACTGTCTCCTTGAGTGAGAAATCATGTTCCCCATGAATCCATAGGGACTCGTCTAACCTTTATGCTCACACTGCGTCTCTGTGAATAACACAATGCCTACAACAACGATGGATATTGGAGACAGAGAACAATAATAGGCCTCGATGGAAGGAGTTGCCATTTTATCAGAACCATCAAAGGGACCGTCATTATATTGTGTCGGAGGACAATTTCCAAATCTACTGCCACAAGTATAGATGGAGTAGTGAATCACAATTACATACACACAGATATAAGAAATCATATTGCTGAAGCAATACATGGGCACAGCATGGCAGAGCGTGGCAGAGCCTGCTTATTCCATTGTTACTCTGCCTAATTCCTGTTGTGAACAAGTCCAATCTGCCAATCCCACAAAAGAGCCCCTTGTTTTAGCGTACGCCACCGTGACCAATTAGTTAGACAGAGACTTTTATTGTTGGCATCAAACCAGAACACAACAACAGACAGATGATCCTAAAGGCAGAGAGTGACAGGGTGAACACAACAACAGACAGCCGATCCTAAAGGCAGAGAGTGACAGGGTGAACACAACAACAGACAGCCGATCCTAAAGGCAGAGAGTGACAGGGTGAACACAACAACAGACAGCCGATACTAAAGGCAGAGAGTGACAGGGTGAACACAACAACAGACAGCCGATCCTAAAGGCAGAGAGTGAGTGATCCTAAAGGCAGAGAGTGACAGGGTGAACACAACAACAGACAGCCGATCCTAAAGGCAGAGAGGGTGTGACAGGGTGAACACAACAACAGACAGCCGATCCTAAAGGCAGAGAGTGACAGGGTGAACACAACAACAGACAGCCGATCCTAAAGGCAGAGAGTGACAGGGTGAACACAACAACAGACAGCCGATCCTAAAGGCAGAGAGTGACAGGGTGAACACAACAACAGACAGCCGATCCTAAAGGCAGAGAGTGACAGGGTGAACACAACAACAGACAGCCGATCCTAAAGGCAGAGAGTGACAGGGTGAACACAACAACAGACAGCCGATCCTAAAGGCAGAGAGTGACAGGGTGAACACAACAACAGACAGCCGATCCTAAAGGCAGAGAGTGACAGGGTGAACACAACAACAGACAGCCGATCCTAAAGGCAGAGAGTGACAGGGTGAACACAACAACAGACAGCCGATCCTAAAGGCAGAGTGACAGGGTGAACACAACAACAGACAGCCGATCCTAAAGGCAGAAGTGACAGGGTGAACACAACAACAGACAGCCGATCCTAAAGGCAGAGAGTGACAGGGTGAACACAACAACAGACAGCCGATCCTAAAGGCAGAGAAGGGTGAACACAACAACCATCCTAAAGGCAGAGAGTGACAGGGTGAACACAACAACAGACAGCCGATCCTAAAGGCAGAGAGTGACAGGGTGAACACAACAACAGACAGCCGATCCTAAAGGCAGAGAGTGACAGGGGTGAACACAACAACAGACAGCCGATCCTAAAGGCAGAGAGTGACAGGGTGAACACAACAACAGACAGCCGATCCTAAAGGCAGAGAGTGACAACAGCCGATCCTAAAGGCAGAAGTGACAGGGTGAACACAACAACAGACAGCCGATCCTAAAGGCAGAGAGTGACAGGGTGAACACAACAACAGACAGCCGATCCTAAAGGCAGAGAGTGACAGGGTGAACACAACAACAGACAGCCGATCCTAAAGGCAGAGAGTGACAGGGTGAACACAACAACAGACAGCCGATACTAAAGGCAGAGAGTGACAGGGTGAACACAACAACAGACAGCCGATCCTAAAGGCAGAGAGTGACAGGGTGAACACAACAACAGACAGCCGATCCTAAAGGCAGAGAGTGACAGGGTGAACACAACAACAGACAGCCAATCCTAAAGGCAGAGAGTGACAGGGTGAACACAACAACAGACAGCCAATCCTAAAGGCAGAGAGTGACAGGGTGAACACAACAACAGACAGCCGATTCTAAAGGCAGAGAGTGACAGGGTGTGCAAAGACACGATAAGAGCGTCAAATGGGCACTTTTCATTCGGTACGAAACCATGTACCCCGACGACACCACCTCATCAATAAATAAATCACAAGGAGACAAAAGAAGTCCTCCTATAGGAAATAAGTACTAACCGCTCGCTCTCCGCCAGGACATTCTCCTCAGCAGCTGATTGGGGTGTGTGTGTGTGTGTGGGGGGGTGATTCCAGAGGGGTGTGAAGGGATACGAGGATTAGACAGACAAAAGATGAGCCTGGTGATGCCTGGCGCTAGATGGTGAACAGGGGGTGTATGTAGAATGAGCTTGGTGGTGTAGTGTAGAATGGGGCTCTGGGTGTCTGGGTGTGTGCTAGGTAACAGGATTAGGTCCCCAGCGTGGTGGCAGAGCTATTAAAGCTTCACGCCTGTTTCTGAAGAGAGAGACGGAGAGAGGGAGGGAAGTATGGAGGCAGTGATGGAGGGAGATAGAGATAGAGAAGGAAAGCCAGACAGGGGGAGCCAGAAAGATAAAGAGAAATGAAGTGATGAATTGAAAGACAGAGAGGAAAAAAAGCAGGATCGGGAGAGAGTGAGGAAGAAAGACAGAAAGAGAGTGAGGTAGAAAGACAGAAAGAGAGTGAGGAAGAAAGACAGAAAGAGAGTGAGGAAGAAAGACAGAAAGAGAGTGAGGTAGAAAGACAGAAAGAGAGTGAGGAAGAAAGACAGAAAGAGAGTGAGGAAGAAAGACAAAAAGAGAGTGAGGAAGAAAGACAGAAAGAGAGTGAGGAAGAGAGTGAGGAAGAAAGACAGAAAGAGAGTGAGGAAGAGAGTGAGGAAGAAAGACAGAAAGAGAGTGAGGAAGAAAGACAGAAAGAGAGTGAGGAAGAAAGACAGAAAGAGAGTGAGGAAGAAAGACAGAAAGAGAGTGAGGAAGAAAGACAGAAAGAGAGTGAGGAAGAAAGACAAAAGAGAGTGAGGAAGAAAGACAAAAAGAGAGTGAGGAAGAAAGACAAAAAGAGAGTGAGGAAGAAAGACAGAAAGAGAGTGAGGAAGAGAGTGAGGAAGAAAGACAGAAAGAGAGTGAGGAAGAGAGTGAGGAAGAAAGACAGAAAGAGAGTGAGGAAGAGAGTGAGGAAGAAAGACAGAAAGAGAGTGAGGAAGAGAGAGACAGATTGAGAGGCAACAGGCACAATGAGTTCTGTGGATAAAGTCAGACAGCCCTAGAGAGAGGCTCCAGCCCAGACTGGTAGACAGTCAGATGTAAAGCCCAGAATGGTGACACATGGCGGGGGTGTAACACTGCCAGTCAGACCCCAGGGGTGGAGAGTCAGAGTGGCGGGTCAGCCCTTAACAATGTCAAGGAGGAGCAGAGTGGGGCGATGAGGAGACAAGAGACACTCATTTAGACCACAATGAGAGAGAGAAAGAGAGAGAGAGAGAGATGTGATTTACACGCACAAACACCTTGACAGAGTGAAGACAAATTAACATTCTCAACAAAGACACATCTGTCATCCTCTTTCCACCCTGTTACACAGGAGAGAGGTTGGCCAGGACCCACAGGCCTTCACAGGGACCTCAACACAAAGCAGCACCGCTCCACTCTGTACTGCAGAGTGTTTGTTGTCCCTCCTCTGACAGGCTCATGGCCTTTGAAAACACCAGCTCACATCTCTGACTATACAGATATAATACCTTATTATACAAGAGAGCAGCCATTCTCTTCGAAAGATTCACATGAAAGCAACAACAGCACTTCACACAGAGGAAGAGAGAGGATACCAGGGGATGTATTTAAGTGGAATAGAATAAAATAAGGTAGAATCTGTTGGAATGGAATGAAATAGAACAGACAATAAATATAGCATAATAGAATAGAATTTGATCCTATTCTAGTAGGCCCTCTGTCCTCTCTAGACCTTTCTAGCAACCCATAGCTTCAGATGAGCTGTGGCCTATTCCCAGTAGGCCTCTATAAAGGTTATTCATTGACGAGGTCACACAAGTCAAGCAGTTCTAAAGGCACGGAGGACCAGAATGAAAGCCACTCCGCAGGGTCCAGTCTGGTCAGTGTGAAGGCCATAGCCACAGACTGATACTATCAGGATTGAGCTCAGCTGTTCACTGACGGACTGTTACACTGTTATTACAATGAACTGAGTGTTACTTACACAATGTACTTCATTCACTGAACAGCATGGGTGCAACCAGTCACAATACAACCAGTCAACCAGTCACAATACAACCAGTCAACCAGTCACAATACAACCAGTCAACCAGTCACAATACAACCAGTCACAGTACAACCAGTCACAATACAACCAGTCACAATACAACCAGTCAACCAGTCACAATACAACCAGTCAACCAGTCACAATACAACCAGTCACAGTACAACCAGTCACAATACAACCAGTCAACCAGTCACAATACAACCAGTCACAATGCAACCAGTCACAATACAACCAGTCAACCAGTCACAATACAACCAGTCACAATGCAACCAGTCAACCAGTCACAATACAACCAGTCACAATGCAACCAGTCACAATACAACCAGTCAACCAGTCACAATACAACCAGTCAACCAGTCACAATACAACCAGTCACAATGCAACCAGTCACAATACAACCAGTCAACCAGTCACAATGTAACCAGTCACAATACAACCAGTCACAATACAACCAGTCACAATACAACCAGTCACAATACAACCAGTCAACCAGTCACAATACAACCAGTCACAATGCAACCAGTCACAATACAACCAGTCACAATACAACCAGTCACAATACAACCAGTCACAATGCAACCAGTCACAATACAACCAGTCAACCAGTCACAATACAACCAGTCACAATACAACCAGTCAACCAGTCACAATACAACCAGTCACAATACAACCAGTCACAATACAACCAGTCAACCAGTCACAATACAACCAGTCACAATGCAACCAGTCACAATACAACCAGTCAACCAGTCACAATGTAACCAATCACAATACAACCAGTCAACCAGTCACAATACAACCAGTCACAATGCAACCAGTCACAATACAACCAGTCAACCAGTCACAATACAACCAGTCACAATACAACCAGTCACAATACAACCAGTCACAATACAACCAGTCACAATACAACCAGTCAACCAGTCACAATACAACCAGTCACAATGCAACCAGTCACAATACAACCAGTCACAACCAGTCACAATACAACCAGTCACAATACAACCAGTCACAATACAACCAGTCAACCAGTCACAATACAACCAGTCACAACCAGTCACAATACAACCAGTCACAATACAACCAGTCAACCAGTCAACCAGTCACAATACAACCAGTCACAATACAAAGTCACAATACAACCAGTCAACCAGTCACAAGTACAACCAGTCACAATACAACCAGTCACAATACAACCAGTCAACCAGTCACAATACAACCAGTCACAATACAACCAGTCAACCAGTCACAATACAACCAGTCACAATGCAACCAGTCACAATACAACCAGTCAACCAGTACAACCAGTCAATACAACCAGTCACAATACAACCAGTCACAATACAACCAGTCACAATACAACCAGTCAACCAGTCACAATACAACCAGTCACAATACAACCAGTCACAATACAACCAGTCACAATACAACCAGTCACAATGCAACCAGTCACAATGCAACCAGTCACAATACAACCAGTCAACCAGTCACAATACAACCAGTCACAATCAGTCAACCAGTCACAATACAACCAGTCACAATACAACCAGTCAACCAGTCACAATACAACCAGTCACAATACAACCAGTCACAATACAACCAGTCAACCAGTCACAATACAACCAGTCACAATACAACCAGTCACAATACAACCAGTCAACCAGTCACAATACAACCAGTCACAATACAACCAGTCAACCAGTCACAATACAACCAGTCACAATACAACCAGTCACAATACAACCAGTCAACCAGTCACAATACAACCAGTCACAATGCAACCAGTCACAATACAACCAGTCAACCAGTCACAATACAACCAGTCAACCAGTCACAATACAACCAGTCACAATACAACCAGTCACAATACAACCAGTCACAATACAACCAGTCACAATGCAACCAGTCACAATACAACCAGTCACAATACAACCAGTCACAATGCAACCAGTCACAATGCAACCAGTCACAATACAACCAGTCAACCAGTCACAATACAACCAGTCAACCAGTCACAATACAACCAGTCACAATACAACCAGTCAACCAGTCACAATACAACCAGTCACAATACAACCAGTCACAATACAACCAGTCACAATACAACCAGTCAACCAGTCACAATACAACCAGTCACAATACAACCAGTCACAATACAACCAGTCACAATACAACCAGTCAACCAGTCACAATACAACCAGTCACAATACAACCAGTCACAATACAACCAGTCAACCAGTCACAATACAACCAGTCACAATGCAACCAGTCACAATACAACCAGTCAACCAGTCACAATACAACCAGTCACAATGCAACCAGTCACAATACAACCAGTCACAATACAACCAGTCACAATACAACCAGTCACAATACAACCAGTCACAATGCAACCAGTCACAATACAACCAGTCACAATACAACCAGTCAACCAGTCACAATACAACCAGTCACAATACAACCAGTCACAATGCAACCAGTCACAATGCAACCAGTCACAATGCAACCAGTCACAATGCAACCAGTCACAATGCAACCAGTCACAGTAGCTGCTGTATAGGTCTGTGCATTGGAGAGTTTATTTTGTTAGTGACAGGCCGGTGGTCTTTTGAGGACACATTGGTGAGAGAAATGAATTCTAGCTCCTGTCACTCAAGCAGAACCGAGGTGGCTGTAAATAGAACAACTGTGATTGGTGTTGGGAGGAATGTGGGTGGTTTGGCATGTCTCATTCCATTTCCTCAACATGCTGTCCAATCAGAAACATTCCATCAGTGAGGGTTGTCAGAATGTTCTCTGCTAATATGGTACTTTCAGGAACACGGTTTGCCATATACAGTATAAGGACTGGAACGTGTTGTGACTGGTTGGATTGGCGCTCTCCCCCATTGGACTAAAACGTTGTCAATCCCCTTTCACACTACTGAGTAGCCATGTGCTCTATAAACTGTCAATAACAAATAAACAAGACAAATTATGTAACCACGTGTCTCCATTTCAGTTGAGAGCTGTTCTGAGCATCACATCTTGAACCATTACTGGAAAGAACTGGGAGATGGACAGGAGGAGATACCCACCAAGAAATATTACCATCACCCATGGGGAGGGAGGGAGGGAGGGAGGCGGACAATGTGACATGTCTGAGGTTGTTTTTAATGACAGTGGAGACAGCGATGTGAATCGTAATTGTGTGGGTATGAATTCACTTTGGCTAGTTAGAGGCCTCGTCATCATTACCTAATTGCCTGTCTACCAATAGCTGTAACGGCTGTGCTTTTCGTCCGAGGAGGAGTAGGAAGGATCGAACCAATATGCAGCGTGGTAAGTGTCCATGTTCATATTTATTATAACTCAGAACACTAAGACCAAAATAACAAAAATAGACCAACACGAAACAGTTCTGTCTGGTTCAGACACAGAGACAGAAAACAACGACCCACCACTCAAGGGCGAAACCAGGCTGCCTAAGTATGGTTCTCAATCAGAGACAACGATTGGCAGCTGCCTCTGAATGGGAACCATACCAGGCCAAACACATAGAAATACAAACATAGAACAAAACATAGAATGACCACCCCAACTCACGCCCTGACCAACCTAAATTAGAGACATAAAAAAAATAACTAATGTCAGGACGTGACAATAGCGTATAACTGGGCTAAGTTAATATAAAGGATGTCAGTGAGAATAAGGGAAGAAGAAGACCAGGAGGGAAAGTGAGAGTGTTGAGATATATATAGAGACAAAACAGAAGGGAGGCAGAGATGTGTGGGAGCAGGACATAGAAATATAATGTGAGACATAGAGTGAAAAACCTGTCTATAATGGCTGTACTCTCTCCTTGTCTAACAGCAAGTGTCTGAACTACTCTGGCAGTGGATGTCTGTAGTGTAGTGAAGTGTAGTGAAGTGTAGTGGAGTCTGCTACAGTACTGTAGATTCCATTGTCAAAGCTGAAAATCAGGACTACCTTCCCCCACTTCCCCACTGGCGTGGCACAGTTTCTCTGGGCTCCACTACAAAGTTAGAGTTCCCCCGCTCCATGTCTCTACCCTGTCTCACCCTCCCTTTCTCCATGCCTCTATCCTGTCTCACCCTCCCTTTCTCCATGTCTCTACCCTGTCTCACCCTCCCTTTCTCCATGTCTCTACCCTGTCTCACCCTCCCTTTCTCCATGTCTCTACCCTGTCTCACCCTCCCTTTCTCCATGTCTCTACCCTGTCTCACCCTCCCTTTCTCCATGTCTCTACCCTGTCTCACCCTCCCTTTCTCCATGTCTCTACCCTGTCTCACCCTCCCTTTCTCCATGTCTCTACCCTGTCTCACCCTCCCTTTCTCCATGTCTCTATCCTGTCTCACCCTCCCTTTCTCCATGTCTCTACCCTGTCTCACCCTCCCTTTCTCCATGTCTCTACCCTGTCTCACCCTCCCTGTCTCCATGTCTCTACCCTGTCTCACCCTCCCTTTCTCCATGTCTCTATCCTGTCTCACCCTCCCTTTCTCCATGTCTCTACCCTGTCTCACCCTCCCTTTCTCCAGGTCTCTACCCTGTCTCACCCTCCCTTTCTCCATGTCTCTACCCTGTCTCACCCTCCCTTTCTCCATGTCTCTACACTGTCTCACCCTCCCTTTCTCCATGTCTCTAACCTGTCTCACCCTCCCTTTCTCCATGTCTCTACCCTGTCTCACCCTCCCTTTCTCCATGTCTCTACCCTGTCTCACATATGGTCCAAATCAGTCACAACCCCAATGCATGCACATTAATAATATTATATTTTACAGTATTTAATTAAAAATAATTATATTGCCATGTCCTCAATGACCCCATGAAACTGTTGTCACTCAATAGAATTGTATTAACAATCTCGACACCCAATCTCCATTCAATGGTGGTCCACATATTTGCTGTTGAATAAAACATCCAAGGCTTCTGAGGAAGCCAATCAGACTACCGAGACACACCCCACCTCTCCCCTGAAATGCCTTCACATTCCTGTCCTGTTGGGATTTGAACTGTTGCCCGTCCATAAACCAAGCAGGGAATTCTGACTTTCCCAGGAACACTGGCGCTGCTCCAGTAATTATTTCTGTGGAAAAGGGGATACCGAGTAAGTTGAACAACTGAATGTATTCAACCAAAATGTGTCCTCTGCATTTAACCCTGCCCCTCTGAATCATAGAGATGTGGGTTGGTTGCCTTAAGCGACGTCCACATCATCAGTGCCCGGGGAGCAGTCGTGGGTTAACTGCCTTGCTCAACGGCAGATTCTAACCAACAACCTTTCGGTTACTTCCCCAACGCTCTTAACCGCTAGGCTACCTGCTACCTCTGGAAAGGACAGAGGGAAGGAGCAATGAGGCGGACAGTGAACTATAGGAGCTAGATCAACAGGCCAGGGTAGCTTCATGACGCAAACTAAATCCCTCTGCAAGAGATGAATGTATCGAGAAAAACAGTGGCCTTGGAATGACATAAATTATAGGTCTATACAATATGTTCATCGTATATGCTTCTACTTGAGTCTGTGAATTAATCTTTGCAGTGGTAGCCCTGAGGATTTCCTGTAATAGAATAAGAAGTGGTAGAAACAGGGAGAAGTGTTCACGCACGTACACACACACACCTGTCTTCCCTTTAAAGGGTAAAGGTTTCGCCTCGCGTTTCTTAATTAACCTGGATCAAGGCCAACTCTGGCACCCTTCTCTTTGAAATTAAGTGCTCAACGACAAACACACACAGGAGGCATGCACCCACGCACGCACACACACACACACACACACACACACACACACACACACACACACACACACACACACACACACACACACACACACACACACACAGAGTAGCATAACCTCTTGTCTGTAATTGCTGTCCCTGTCTGTTATCCAACTGTGTTTCACATGAACCCGAGGAGAGATGGCGCAGAGCACCTAATGGCTCTGTTAGTAAAACAACAAATGACTGTTTTATTTCATTTGTTTGTCACGGTCTTTAATTTCCTGTTAAATGTCGTGACAGAGTTCCAGTTCTGTCTGGTCAAAGATCCAGGAAGGAAAGGATACGATCAACACACACCTGAATATCAATGTTTCTTAATAAGCAACTTAGCCTTCTACTGATCTTAGGTTTGTCTTTTCTTCAGTTCATTTAGGAATAAAATGTGTAGGTAAAGGTCACTTCTACCCACAGTTTATTTGTGATAGATCTCTGAGGGTTTTAATAATGGAATGGTGATCCTTGAAACATTTAGTGCAGTGGTTCCCAAACTTGTTATATTCCCGTACCCCTTCAAACATTCAACCTCCATCTGCGTACCCCCTTTAGCACCAGGGTCAGCTCACTCTCAAATTATGTTTTTTTTGCCATCATGGTAAGCCTGCCACACAAAACACGATACATTTATTAAACATAAGGAGGAGTGTGAGTTTTTTACACAACCCGGCTCGTGGGAAGTGACAAAGAGCCCTTATAGGACCAGGGCACAAATAATGATATAATACTAATCAATAATTCTGCTCTTTATTTAACCATCTTACATATAAAACCTTATTTGTTCATCACAAATGGTGAATAACTCACCACAGGTTAATGAGAAGAGTGTGCTTGAAAGGATGCACATAACTCTGCAATGTTTAGTTGTATCGGAGAGAGTCTCAGTCTTAAATAATTTTCCACACACAGTCTGCCTGTATTTAGTTTTCATGCAAGTGAGGGCCGGGAATCCACTCTCACATAGGTACGAGGTTGCAAAGAGCATCAGTGTCTTAACGGAGCAATTTTCCAAGGCAAGAAACTGAGCGCAGCCCTATCCAGAAATCTGACAGTGGCTTCTGATTAAATAACATTTTCACAGAACAGCTAATTGCAATTTCGATGAGGCTCTCTTGTTCAGATATCGGTAAGTGGACTGGAGGCAGGGCATGAAAGAGATAACGAATCCAGTTGTATGTTTTGTTCGTTTCGGGAAAGTACCTGAGTAATTGCGCACACAGCTCACTCAGGTGCTTCTCTATGTCACCTTTGACATTGTCCGTAAGCTTGAGTTCATTTTCACACAAAAACTCTTAAAATAATGGAAAGGCCTGTTGTGTTGTCCTTGTTAATGCAGACAGAAAAGAGCTCCAACTTCTTAATCATAGCCTCAATTTTGTCCCGCACATTGAATATAGTTTCTGAGATTCAGATCATTCAGGTGAGAAAAACATCCCCCAGATCGGCCAGTTGTGTGAGAAACTCATCACCATGCAAACGGTCAGACAAGTGGAAATGATGGTCAGTAAAGAAAACTTTAAGCTCGTCTCTCAATTTAAAAAATGTGTCAATACCTTGCCCCTTGATAACCAGCACACTTCTGTATGTTGTAAAAGTGTTACATGGTCGCTGCCCATATCATTGCATAATGCAGAAAATACACGAGAGTTCAGGGGCTTTGCTTTAACAAGGTTAAACATTTTCACTGTAGTGTCCAAAACGTCTTTCAAGCTGTCAGGCATTCCCTTGGCAGCAAGAGCCTCTCGGTGGATGCTGCAGTATTCCCAATTGGCGTCGGGAGCAACTGCTTACACGCGCGTTACCACTCCACTATGTCTCCCTGTCATGGCTTTTGCACCATCAGTACAGATATCAACACATCTTGACCACCAAAGGACATTTGATGTCACAAAGCAGTCCAGTACTCCTGTTGTCCTGGTTTCCAGTGGTTTGCAGAAGATCCCCCATAAACGTAACGGACATATACCAGGAGCTGGGCCAGGCCCGTCACGTCTGTTGACTCATTCAGCTGTAATGCATATAATTCACTGGCTTGTATGTGAAGCAGCATTGTCGCAGCCATACCTGCGGAAGCAGGAAGAATTATGTCCTCCACAATAGCATGGGGCTTGCCTGTCCTAGCCACTCGGTAGCTCACCATATAAGACGCTTATATCCCATTCTTATCAATGGTATCTGTTGCTTTTATACATGTCTCACTACTCAAAAGTCCTCTTTATACTCGCTCAAAAAACTCCTGTGGCTTGTTTTTCAAATTGTCGTTTTGTTTCTAAATGTCTGAGCAAGAGTGAAGGTTTACCGTGAGAGAGTAACGTTAATGTGATTGGATGTTAATTATTTGACTAGACTACCTGTATTTGACATTGTGTTGTTATTTCGCTGAACACTAGATGGTTCAATTTCATTTTTGGCAGCGAAACAAGGCTACTCAGGCGAGAGAGAAAAAACTCACCCAAATGTATAGCCCCATTAGAAAATATAAATGTACTGTTTGAAAATGTGAAAAAAAATGGCCGTGCTGCTCAATGAGAGAATATCGTCAGAGAGAGAGAGAGAGAGAGAGAGAGAGAGAGAGAGAGAGAGAGAGAGAGAGAGAGAGAGAGAGAGAGAGAGAGAGAGCTCAATGCATCCCGCACAGGTATTGTCACGCCCTGGCCTTTCTATTCTGTGTCTCCGTCAATGGAAGAAATCCCTTACAGGTATGGCCCGTCACAAATCTGTAGCTGTGAATCAGCCTTGAGTTACCACGGCACTCTTTGTATTTCTCTATTCAGTCTTTCCACAGCAGTACCCCCATTTATCTTAACAGGGCACAGCGGTTGACCTGACTAATATGCTTTAGGGCACACACAGCCTGGCACTGTAAGTCAGTGAGATAAATCCACCTACGCCTAAGGATGAGTTATAACGCAGTGAGTTGGGCCATGACTGCAGTCTTATTTCACCTGCCTTCTCTTTGTTCAGTTGGGAGCGAGTCTTGGGTCCCACAAAGGCATAGAGTATCTGCCAGGGAATTAGAGGAAAAAGCAAAGAATAAAAGCTATTTCCACTCTGTTATTCCGCTGAGATAAACCCAGCACCTTTACATCAGATCAGATTATTATTTATTTTTATTTTTATATACAATCGCTAGGACCCATTTCTCAATACTTAGGTCACTTTTTCCAAACTCTTCACACAGTTCTCCTAAACAACTTTCAGCTTGGCACGGCAGTTCCTTTCACATCCAAAATGCACTAAAACTACCAAAACACTTTATACATGTCTCAAATCAACAGCTCCCATTGCCCTGCGCGTTCTTCCATAACACTAGCAAAGGTTGTCACCCAACAAGCACACTTTGTCACTCATAAAACAACGACCTAAACAACACTAACAACAGGTAGCATTACAAAACAAGAATGACACCTCTCTACTGTTTAGAATCCACTGCAGTTTATGTTACAGGAATGAATCAGACAAGATGCAATATGCTTAAATAGGTTTTATGTCATTTTAGTGCATTGAGGGATTCCAAAATACAAGACTTTGTATATACACCATCTACCAATACAGATACAGTAGCAATGCTAGTCAACCCTGGACATCCAATGTGGCTCTTTTCCCAAACACAGTCCTTCCTCGCCGCCGTGTTTCAGATAAGTTGAAACCAGCCTCATCCACAAAGATGAATATGTGGGGTGTTTGCCTGGCTTCAATCTCCATGACTCTCTAAAATAAATCCACAAGACAACATAAGAGTTAGGCTACTACGGTAGTTTACATTATACCTTAAAACAGGCCATTGTGTGCCTCTGCCCTGTTTGGTTTTGTTCTAAACCAGTTCTGTATTTTATAGTCATCTTACCTGGACTTATTGGTTCCTGAGTTGTTTGACTCGTTCAGACTTCCTCTCAAAGGGGACAGTGTTCAGAGTTCCTCTCAAAGGGGACAGTGTTCAGACTTCCTCTCAAAGGGGACAGTGTACAACTGCTTCATCCTGACTTTATGTTGTTTCAGGACTCTAGAAATAGTTGTTGTGCTTACATTGTCTGCCAACACTCTGTCCCGAATCTCTGAGTTTTATGCCGTTGTTTCTGATATATCAACGATTGCAGTTTCCTACACAGCAGTGAAAATCCTACCTCTCCCGCCTGTAGGAGGTAACCGTTGGGTCCTAAGCAGAAATACAAAAACAATTACACAGAAGTGGGTTTGGAGGCTTTGCTCAATTTACTTCTGTAATGTGCAGTTCAGTCAGATTCCCTTGCAGAATGCACATTGTACCTGTTGTTTTGCCAGAAATGTTGAGCGTTGCAGATTTGGCTGCACTCTCAGACCAGCCTCGCTCATTGATAGACCATGATTTATTACATGATCAATTATAGTAGCCCTAATCACATCTGAGACTACAGCTCTTGATCTTCCTCTCAGTCTTCTTCCACCACGCATACGTACTCCTCTTCCTCTCCCAGCCACTCTTTTTCCTCTGTCAGCCACTTCTCTATCTCTGGCTGGGTCCATGTTTACATTACAGTTCAGCATTATTCCTACCATGTCCCCTTCTGTATAGATGGTAATGTAATTGAAAGACTAACACCTGGGTAGGTGTTCAGCTACAATGGGAATCAGCTGTGGTTGGTCTCATTATTTTGATAGTATTTCACTTTTTAGATGTGGAATATATTTCACTACGGTATTACTGTAGAAATGTAGCAAATGGCTGTCTTATTCAATGTTGTGTTATGTTAGGTTTTGAACTTAAGTTCAACAGTTTTGAAAAGACAATGTTAACATGTGCAAATTGGCCTGTAGGTACATCGAGTTTTGGTTGTGTTTGAGTGAGAAAAGAATTCATGAAATTTGAAAGAAGTCGTCATTGAATGCATTTTGTGCCAAAGCAATGCAAAATGATCCACAGTTTAGCCCATAGACTGCTGTTGTGTTCACTGTGTGACGAGTTCTGAAAAAGTGACCTAAGTATTGAGAAATGGGTCCTAGCGATCCAGGTTAATTAAGAAACGCGAGGCGAAACCTTTACCCTTTAAAGGGAAGACAGGTGTGTGTGTGTCTGTGTGTCTGTGTGTGTGTGTGTGTGTGTGTGTGTGTGTGTGTGTGTGTGTGTGTGTGTGTGTGTGTGTGTGTGTGTGTGTGTGTGTGTGTGTGTGTGTGTGTGGTGTGTGTGTGTGTGTGTGTGTGTGTGTGTGTGTGTGTTATGGGTCAGAGGCTAAAGCAACCATAACAGTAACATGATTAATTTCATCTTACCCTATGATGTGATTTTAAGCAATCTTAATCAACTCAGTTTCCAGCTCTAGAAGAGAGAGAACAACAACATTTGAGTCGAGCCATTTGCCTCGTGTCATTGACTGCTTTTCTCCATATCCTTCCACCAAGTGTTAGTTATATGAGAGGAACCCCGTCTCACTACTCCTGAGGAGCGTATCACTACTCCTGATGGAACTATCTGGAAAGGAAAGGATGTGACGAGAAGAAATGTGCCACTGGTGCAATAATAACAAGACAAACAGAGTGGAGACTCAATGGGGAGGGCAAAACAGAGGGATAAAGAGATTCAGAGAAGATGGAGAAAACAGAGGGATAAAGAGATTAAGAGAAGATGGAGAAAACAGAGGGATAAAGAGATGAGTAGAAGATGGAGAAAACAGAGGATAAAGAGATGAGTAGAAGATGGAGAAAACAGAGGGATAAAGAGATTAGAGAGAAGATGGAGAAAACAGAGGGATAAAGAGATGAGTAGAAGATGGAGAAAACAGAGGGATAAAGAGATGAGTAGAAGATGGAGAAAACAGAGGGATAAAGAGATTAAGAGAAGATGGAGAAAACAGAGGGATAAAGAGATTAAGAGAAGATGGAGAAAACAGAGGGATAAAGAGATTCAGAGAAGATGGAGAAAGCAGAGGGATAAAGAGATGAGTAGAAGATGGAGAAAACAGAGGGTTAAAGAGATGAAGAAGATGGAGAAAACAGAGGGATAAAAGAGATGAGTAGAAGATGGAGAAAACAGAGGGATAAAGAGATGAGTAGAAGATGGAGAAAACAGAGGGATAAAAGAGATGAGTAGAAGATGGAGAAAACAGAGGGATAAAGAGATGAGTAGAAGATGGAGAAAACAGGGATAAAGAGATGAGTAGAAGATGGAGAAAACAGAGGGATAAAGAGATTAAGAGAAGATGGAGAAAACAGAGGGATAAAGAGATGAGTAGAAGATGGAGAAAACAGAGGGATAAAGAGATGAGTAGAAGATGGAGAAAACAGAGGGATAAAGAGATTAAGAGAAGATGGAGAAAGCAGAGGGATAAAAGAGATGAGTAGAAGATGGAGAAAACAGAGGGATAAAGAGATGAGTAGAAGATGGAGAAAACAGAGGGATAAAGAGATTAAGAGAAGATGGAGAAAACAGAGGGATAAAAGAGATGAGTAGAAGATGGAGAAAACAGAGGATAAAGAGATGAGTAGAAGATGGAGAAAACAGAGGGATAAAGAGATTAAGAGAAGATGGAGAAAACAGAGGATAAAAGAGATGAGTAGAAGATGGAGAAAACAGAGGGATAAAGAGATGAGTAGAAGATGGAGAAAACAGAGGGATAAAGAGATTAAGAGAAGATGGAGAAAACAGAGGGATAAAAGAGATGAGTAGAAGATGGAGAAAACAGAGGGATAAAGAGATGAGTAGAAGATGGAGAAAACAGAGGGATAAAAGAGATGAGTAGAAGATGGAGAAAACAGAGGATAAAGAGATGAGTAGAAGATGGAGAAAACAGAGGGATAAAAGAGATGAGTAGAAGATGGAGAAAACAGAGAGATAAAAGAGATGAGTAGAAGATGGAGAAAACAGAGGGATAAAGAGATTGAGAGAAGATGGAGAAAACAGAGGGATAAAGAGATTAAGAGAAGATGGAGAAAACAGAGGGATAAAGAGATTAAGAGAAGATGGAGAAAACAGAGGGATAAAGAGATGAGTAGAAGATGGAGAAAACAGAGGGATAAAGAGATTGAGAGAAGATGGAGAAAACAGAGGGATAAAGAGATGAGTAGAAGATGGAGAAAACAGAGGGATAAAGAGATTGAGAGAAGATGGAGAAAACAGAGGGATAAAAGAGATGAGTAGAAGATGGAGAAAACAGAGGGATAAAGAGATGAGTAGAAGATGGAGTAAAACAGAGGGATAAAGAGATTGAGAGAAGATGGAGAAAACAGAGGGATAAAGAGATGAGTAGAAGATGGAGAAAACAGAGGGATAAAGAGATTGAGAGAAGATGGAGAAAACAGAGGGATAAAGAGATTAAGAGAAGATGGAGAAAACAGAGGGATAAAAGAGATGAGTAGAAGATGGAGAAAACAGGGATAAAAGAGATGAGTAGAAGATGGAGAAAACAGAGGGATAAAGAGATTAAGAGAAGATGGAGAAAGCAGAGGGATAAAAGAGATGAGTAGAAGATGGAGAAAACAGAGGGATAAAGAGATGAGTAGAAGATGGAGAAAACAGAGGGATAAAGAGATTAAGAGAAGATGGAGAAAACAGAGGGATAAAAGAGATGAGTAGAAGATGGAGAAAACAGAGGGATAAAGAGATGAGTAGAAGATGGAGAAAACAGAGGGATAAAGAGATTAAGAGAAGATGGAGAAAACAGAGGATAAAAGAGATGAGTAGAAGATGGAGAAAACAGAGGGATAAAGAGATGAGTAGAAGATGGAGAAAACAGAGGGATAAAGAGATTAAGAGAAGATGGAGAAAACAGAGGGATAAAAAGAGATGAGTAGAAGATGGAGAAAACAGAGGGATAAAGAGATGAGTAGAAGATGGAGAAAACAGAGGGATAAAAGAGATGAGTAGAAGATGGAGAAAACAGAGGGATAAAGAGATGAGTAGAAGATGGAGAAAACAGAGGGATAAAAGAGATGAGTAGAAGATGGAGAAAACAGAGAGATAAAAGAGATGAGTAGAAGATGGAGAAAACAGAGGGATAAAGAGATTGAGAGAAGATGGAGAAAACAGAGGGATAAAGAGATTAAGAGAAGATGGAGAAAACAGAGGGATAAAGAGATTAAGAGAAGATGGAGAAAACAGAGGGATAAAGAGATGAGTAGAAGATGGAGAAAACAGAGGGATAAAGAGATTGAGAGAAGATGGAGAAAACAGAGGGATAAAGAGATGAGTAGAAGATGGAGAAAACAGAGGGATAAAGAGATTGAGAGAAGATGGAGAAAACAGAGGGATAAAAGAGATGAGTAGAAGATGGAGAAAACAGAGGGATAAAGAGATGAGTAGAAGATGGAGTAAAACAGAGGGATAAAGAGATTGAGAGAAGATGGAGAAAACAGAGGGATAAAGAGATGAGTAGAAGATGGAGAAAACAGAGGGATAAAGAGATTGAGAGAAGATGGAGAAAACAGAGGGATAAAGAGATTGAGATAAGATGGAGAAAACAGAGGGATAAAGAGATTGAGAGAAGATGGAGAAAACAGAGGGATAAAGAGATGAGTAGAAGATGGAGAAAACAGAGGGATAAAGAGATTGAGAGAAGATGGAGAAAACAGAGGGATAAAGAGATGAGTAGAAGATGGAGAAAACAGAGGGATAAAGAGATTGAGAGAAGATGGAGAAAACAGAGGGATAAAGAGATTAAGAGAAGATGGAGAAAGCAGAGGGATAAAAGAGATGAGTAGAAGATGGAGAAAACAGAGGGATAAAGAGATTAAGAGAAGATGGAGAAAACAGAGGGATAAAAGAGATGAGTAGAAGATGGAGAAAACAGAGGGATAAGAGAGATGAGTAGAAGATGGAGAAAACAGAGGGATTGAGAGAAGATGGAGAAAACAGAGGGATAAAGAGATGAGTAGAAGATGGAGAAAACAGAGGGATAAAGAGATTGAGAGAAGATGGAGAAAACAGAGGGATAAAAGAGATGAGTAGAAGATGGAGAAAACAGAGGGATAAAGAGATGAGTAGAAGATGGAGAAAACAGAGGGATAAAGAGATTGAGAGAAGATGGAGAAAACAGAGGGATAAAGAGATGAGTAGAAGATGGAGAAAACAGAGGGATAAAGAGATTGAGAGAAGATGGAGAAAACAGAGGGATAAAGAGATTCAGAGAAGATGGAGAAAACAGAGGGATAAAGAGATTGAGAGAAGATGGAGAAAACAGAGGGATAAAGAGATTGAGAGAAGATGGAGAAAACAGAGGGATAAAGAGATTAAGAGAAGATGGAGAAAACACAGGGATAAAGAGATTAAGAGAAGATGGAGAAAACAGAGGATAAAGAGATGAGTAGAAGATGGAGAAAACAGAGGATAAAGAGATTAAGAGAAGATGGAGAAAACAGAGGGATAAAGAGATTAAGAGAAGATGGAGAAAACACAGGTATAAAGAGATTAAGAGAAGATGGAGAAAACAGAGGGATAAAGAGATGAGTAGAAGATGGAGAAAACAGAGGGATAAAGAGATTGAGAGAAGATGGAGAAAACAGAGGGATAAAGAGATGAGTAGAAGATGGAGAAAACAGAGGGATAAAGAGATTGAGAGAAGATGGAGAAAACAGAGGATAAAAGAGATGAGTAGAAGATGGAGAAAACAGAGGGATAAAGAGATGAGTAGAAGATGGAGAAAACAGAGGGATAAAGAGATTGAGAGAAGATGGAGAAAACAGAGGGATAAAGAGATGAGTAGAAGATGGAGAAAACAGAGGGATAAAGAGATTCAGAGAAGATGGAGAAAACAGAGGGATAAAGAGATTGAGAGAAGATGGAGAAAAGAGAGGGATAAAGAGATTGAGAGAAGATGGAGAAAACAGAGGGATAAAGAGATGAGCAGAAGATGGAGAAAACAGAGGGATAAAGAGATTGAGAGAAGATGGAGAAAACAGAGGGATAAAGAGATGAGTAGAAGATGGAGAAAACAGAGGGATAAAGAGATTGAGAGAAGATGGAGAAAACAGAGGGATAAAGAGATTAAGAGAAGATGGAGAAAGCAGAGGGATAAAAGAGATGAGTAGAAGATGGAGAAAACAGAGGGATAAAGAGATTAAGAGAAGATGGAGAAAACAGAGGGATAAAAGAGATGAGTAGAAGATGGAGAAAACAGAGGGATAAAAGAGATGAGTAGAAGATGGAGAAAACAGAGGGATTGAGAGAAGATGGAGAAAACAGAGGGATAAAGAGATTGAGAGAAGATGGAGAAAACAGAGGATAAAGAGATTGAGAGAAGATGGAGAAAACAGAGGGATAAAGAGATGAGTAGAAGATGGAGAAAACAGAGGGATAAAGAGATTGAGAGAAGATGGAGAAAACAGAGGGATAAAAGAGATGAGTAGAAGATGGAGAAAACAGAGGGATAAAGAGATTGAGAGAAGATGGAGAAAACAGAGGGATAAAAGAGATGAGTAGAAGATGGAGAAAACAGAGGGATAAAGAGATTGAGAGAAGATGGAGAAAACAGGGATAAAAGAGATGAGTAGAAGATGGAGAAAACAGAGGGATAAAGAGATTAAGACAAGATGGAGAAAGCAGAGGGATAAAAGAGATGAGTAGAAGATGGAGAAAACAGAGGGATAAAGAGATGAGTAGAAGATGGAGAAAACAGAGGGATAAAAGAGATGAGTAGAAGATGGAGAAAACAGAGAGATAAAAGAGATGAGTAGAAGATGGAGAAAACAGAGGGATAAAGAGATTGAGAGAAGATGGAGAAAAGAGAGGGATAAAGAGATTGAGAGAAGATGGAGAAAACAGAGGGATAAAGAGATGAGCAGAAGATGGAGAAAACAGAGGGATAAAGAGATTGAGAGAAGATGGAGAAAACAGAGGGATAAAGAGATGAGTAGAAGATGGAGAAAACAGAGGGATAAAGAGATGAGTAGAAGATGGAGAAAACAGAGGGATAAAGAGATTGAGAGAAGATGGAGAAAACAGAGGGATAAAGAGATTCAGAGAAGATGGAGAAAACAGAGGGATAAAGAGATTGAGAGAAGATGGAGAAAACAGAGGATAAAGAGATTGAGATAAGATGGAGAAAACAGAGGGATAAAGAGATTGAGAGAAGATGGAGAAAACAGAGGGATAAAGAGATGAGTAGAAGATGGAGAAAACAGAGGGATAAAGAGATTGAGAGAAGATGGAGAAAACAGAGGGATAAAGAGATGAGTAGAAGATGGAGAAAACAGAGGGATAAAGAGATTGAGAGAAGATGGAGAAAACAGAGGGATAAAGAGATTAAGAGAAGATGGAGAAAGCAGAGGGATAAAAGAGATGAGTAGAATATGGAGAAAACAGAGGGATAAAGAGATTAAGAGAAGATGGAGAAAACAGAGGATAAAAGAGATGAGTAGAAGATGGAGAAAACAGAGGATAAAAGAGATGAGTAGAAGATGGAGAAAACAGAGGGATTGAGAGAAGATGGAGAAAACAGAGGGATAAAGAGATGAGTAGAAGATGGAGAAAACAGAGGGATAAAGAGATTGAGAGAAGATGGAGAAAACAGAGGGATAAAGAGATGAGTAGAAGATGGAGAAAACAGAGGGATAAAGAGATTGAGAGAAGATGGAGAAAACAGAGGGATAAAAGAGATGAGTAGAAGATGGAGAAAACAGAGGGATAAAGAGATGAGTAGAAGATGGAGAAAACAGAGGGATAAAGAGATTGAGAGAAGATGGAGAAAACAGAGGGATAAAGAGATGAGTAGAAGATGGAGAAAACAGAGGGATAAAGAGATTGAGAGAAGATGGAGAAAACAGAGGGATAAAGAGATTGAGAGAAGATGGAGAAAACAGAGGGATAAAGAGATTGAGAGAAGATGGAGAAAACAGAGGGATAAAGAGATGAGTAGAAGATGGAGAAAACAGAGGGATAAAGAGATTGAGAGAAGATGGAGAAAACAGAGGGATAAAGAGATGAGTAGAAGATGGAGAAAACAGAGGGATAAAGAGATTGAGAGAAGATGGAGAAAACAGAGGGATAAAGAGATTAAGAGAAGATGGAGAAAGCAGAGGGATAAAAGAGATGAGTAGAAGATGGAGAAAACAGAGGGATAAAGAGATTAAGAGAAGATGGAGAAAACAGAGGGATAAAAGAGATGAGTAGAAGATGGAGAAAACAGAGGATAAAAGAGATGAGTAGAAGATGGAGAAAACAGAGGATTGAGAGAAGATGGAGAAAACAGAGGGATAAAGAGATTGAGAGAAGATGGAGAAAACAGAGGATAAAGAGATTGAGAGAAGATGGAGAAAACAGAGGGATAAAGAGATGAGTAGAAGATGGAGAAAACAGAGGGATAAAGAGATTGAGAGAAGATGGAGAAAACAGAGGGATAAAAGAGATGAGTAGAAGATGGAGAAAACAGAGGGATAAAGAGATTGAGAGAAGATGGAGAAAACAGAGGGATAAAAGAGATGAGTAGAAGATGGAGAAAACAGAGGGATAAAGAGATTGAGAGAAGATGGAGAAAACAGGGATAAAAGAGATGAGTAGAAGATGGAGAAAACAGAGGATAAAGAGATTAAGACAAGATGGAGAAAGCAGAGGGATAAAAGAGATGAGTAGAAGATGGAGAAAACAGAGGATAAAGAGATGAGAGAAGATGGAGAAAACAGAGGGATAAAAGAGATGAGTAGAAGATGGAGAAAACAGAGAGATAAAAGAGATGAGTAGAAGATGGAGAAAACAGAGGGATAAAGAGATTAAGAGAAGATGGAGAAAACAGAGGGATAAAGAGATTAAGAGAAGATGGAGAAAACAGAGGGATAAAGAGATGAGTAGAAGATGGAGAAAACAGAGGATAAAGAGATTGAGAGAAGATGGAGAAAACAGAGGGATAAAGAGATGAGTAGAAGATGGAGAAAACAGAGGGATAAAGAGATTGAGAGAAGATGGAGAAAACAGAGGGATAAAAGAGATGAGTAGAAGATGGAGAAAACAGAGGGATAAAGAGATTGAGAGAAGATGGAGAAAACAGAGGGATAAAGAGATTGAGATAAGATGGAGAAAACAGAGGGATAAAGAGATTGAGAGAAGATGGAGAAAACAGAGGGATAAAGAGATGAGTAGAAGATGGAGAAAACAGAGGGATAAAGAGATTGAGAGAAGATGGAGAAAACAGAGGGATAAAGAGATGAGTAGAAGATGGAGAAAACAGAGGGATAAAGAGATTGAGAGAAGATGGAGAAAACAGAGGGATAAAGAGATTAAGAGAAGATGGAGAAAGCAGAGGGATAAAAGAGATGAGTAGAATATGGAGAAAACAGAGGGATAAAGAGATTAAGAGAAGATGGAGAAAACAGAGGGATAAAAGAGATGAGTAGAAGATGGAGAAAACAGAGGGATAAAAGAGATGAGTAGAAGATGGAGAAAACAGAGGGATTGAGAGAAGATGGAGAAAACAGAGGGATAAAGAGATGAGTAGAAGATGGAGAAAACAGAGGGATAAAGAGATTGAGAGAAGATGGAGAAAACAGAGGGATAAAGAGATGAGTAGAAGATGGAGAAAACAGAGGGATAAAGAGATTGAGAGAAGATGGAGAAAACAGAGGGATAAAAGAGATGAGTAGAAGATGGAGAAAACAGAGGGATAAAGAGATTGAGAGAAGATGGAGAAAACAGAGGGATAAAGAGATGAGTAGAAGATGGAGAAAACAGAGGGATAAAGAGATTGAGAGAAGATGGAGAAAACAGAGGGATAAAGAGATTGAGAGAAGATGGAGAAAACAGAGGGATAAAGAGATTGAGAGAAGATGGAGAAAACAGAGGGATAAAGAGATGAGTAGAAGATGGAGAAAACAGAGGGATAAAGAGATTGAGAGAAGATGGAGAAAACAGAGGATAAAGAGATGAGTAGAAGATGGAGAAAACAGAGGGATAAAGAGATTGAGAGAAGATGGAGAAAACAGAGGGATAAAGAGATTAAGAGAAGATGGAGAAAGCAGAGGGATAAAAGAGATGAGTAGAAGATGGAGAAAACAGAGGGATAAAGAGATTAAGAGAAGATGGAGAAAACAGAGGGATAAAAGAGATGAGTAGAAGATGGAGAAAACAGAGGATAAAGAGATGAGTAGAAGATGGAGAAAACAGAGGGATTGAGAGAAGATGGAGAAAACAGAGGGATAAAGAGATTGAGAGAAGATGGAGAAAACAGAGGGATAAAGAGATTGAGAGAAGATGGAGAAAACAGAGGATAAAGAGATGAGTAGAAGATGGAGAAAACAGAGGGATAAAGAGATTAAGAGAAGATGGAGAAAGCAGAGGGATAAAAGAGATGAGTAGAAGATGGAGAAAACAGAGGGATAAAGAGATTAGAGAAGATGGAGAAAACAGAGGGATAAAAGAGATGAGTAGAAGATGGAGAAAACAGAGGGATAAAAGAGATGAGTAGAAGATGGAGAAAACAGAGGGATTGAGAGAAGATGGAGAAAACAGAGGATAAAGAGATTGAGAGAAGATGGAGAAAACAGAGGGATAAAGAGATTGAGAGAAGATGGAGAAAACAGAGGGATAAAGAGATGAGTAGAAGATGGAGAAAACAGAGGGATAAAGAGATTGAGAGAAGATGGAGAAAACAGAGGGATAAAAGAGATGAGTAGAAGATGGAGAAAACAGAGGGATAAAGAGATTGAGAGAAGATGGAGAAAACAGAGGGATAAAAGAGATGAGTAGAAGATGGAGAAAACAGAGGGATAAAGAGATTGAGAGAAGATGGAGAAAACAGGGATAAAAGAGATGAGTAGAAGATGGAGAAAACAGAGGGATAAAGAGATTAAGACAAGATGGAGAAAGCAGAGGGATAAAAGAGATGAGTAGAAGATGGAGAAAACAGAGGGATAAAGAGATGAGTAGAAGATGGAGAAAACAGAGGGATAAAAGAGATGAGTAGAAGATGGAGAAAACAGAGAGATAAAAGAGATGAGTAGAAGATGGAGAAAACAGAGGATAAAGAGATTAAGAGAAGATGGAGAAAACAGAGGGATAAAGAGATTAAGAGAAGATGGAGAAAACAGAGGGATAAAGAGATGAGTAGAAGATGGAGAAAACAGAGGGATAAAGAGATTGAGAGAAGATGGAGAAAACAGAGAGGATAAAGAGATGAGTAGAAGATGGAGAAAACAGAGGGATAAAGAGATTGAGAGAAGATGGAGAAAACAGAGGGATAAAAGAGATGAGTAGAAGATGGAGAAAACAGAGGGATAAAGAGATTGAGAGAAGATGGAGAAAACAGAGGATAAAGAGATTGAGATAAGATGGAGAAAACAGAGGGATAAAGAGATTGAGAGAAGATGGAGAAAACAGAGGGATAAAGAGATGAGTAGAAGATGGAGAAAACAGAGGGATAAAGAGATTGAGAGAAGATGGAGAAAACAGAGGGATAAAGAGATGAGTAGAAGATGGAGAAAACAGAGGGATAAAGAGATTGAGAGAAGATGGAGAAAACAGAGGGATAAAGAGATTAAGAGAAGATGGAGAAAGCAGAGGATAAAAGAGATGAGTAGAATATGGAGAAAACAGAGGGATAAAGAGATTAAGAGAAGATGGAGAAAACAGAGGGATAAAAGAGATGAGTAGAAGATGGAGAAAACAGAGGGATAAAAGAGATGAGTAGAAGATGGAGAAAACAGAGGGATTGAGAGAAGATGGAGAAAACAGAGGGATAAAGAGATGAGTAGAAGATGGAGAAAACAGAGGGATAAAGAGATTGAGAGAAGATGGAGAAAACAGAGGGATAAAGAGATGAGTAGAAGATGGAGAAAACAGAGGGATAAAGAGATTGAGAGAAGATGGAGAAAACAGAGGGATAAAAGAGATGAGTAGAAGATGGAGAAAACAGAGGGATAAAGAGATTGAGAGAAGATGGAGAAAACAGAGGGATAAAGAGATGAGTAGAAGATGGAGAAAACAGAGGGATAAAGAGATTGAGAGAAGATGGAGAAAACAGAGGATAAAGAGATTGAGAGAAGATGGAGAAAACAGAGGGATAAAGAGATTGAGAGAAGATGGAGAAAACAGAGGGATAAAGAGATGAGTAGAAGATGGAGAAAACAGAGGGATAAAGAGATTGAGAGAAGATGGAGAAAACAGAGGGATAAAGAGATTCAGAGAAGATGGAGAAAACAGAGGGATAAAGAGATTGAGAGAAGATGGAGAAAAGAGAGGGATAAAGAGATTGAGAGAAGATGGAGAAAAGAGAGGGATAAAGAGATGAGTAGAAGATGGAGAAAACAGAGGGATAAAGAGATTCAGAGAAGATGGAGAAAAGAGAGGGATAAGGAGATTGAGAGAAGATGGAGAAAACAGAGGGATAAAGAGATGAGCAGAAGATGGAGAAAACAGAGGGATAAAGAGATTGAGAGAAGATGGAGAAAACAGAGGGATAAAGAGATGAGTAGAAGATGGAGAAAACAGAGGGATAAAGAGATGAGAGAAGATGGAGAAAACAGAGGGATAAAAGAGATGAGTAGAAGATGGAGAAAACAGAGGGATAAAGAGATTGAGAGAAGATGGAGAAAACAGAGGGATAAAAGAGATGAGTAGAAGATGGAGAAAACAGAGGGATAAAGAGATTAAGACAAGATGGAGAAAGCAGAGGGATAAAAGAGATGAGTAGAAGATGGAGAAAACAGAGGGATAAAAGAGATGAGTAGAAGATGGAGAAAACAGAGGGATAAAGAGATTGAGAGAAGATGGAGAAAACAGAGGGATAAAGAGATGAGTAGAAGATGGAGAAAACAGAGGGATAAAGAGATTGAGAGAAGATGGAGAAAACAGAGGGATAAAAGAGATGAGTAGAAGATGGAGAAAACAGAGGGATAAAGAGATTGAGAGAAGATGGAGAAAACAGAGGGATAAAGAGATTGAGATAAGATGGAGAAAACAGAGGGATAAAGAGATTGAGAGAAGATGGAGAAAACAGAGGGATAAAGAGATGAGTAGAAGATGGAGAAAACAGAGGGATAAAGAGATTGAGAGAAGATGGAGAAAACAGAGGGATAAAGAGATGAGTAGAAGATGGAGAAAACAGAGGGATAAAGAGATTGAGAGAAGATGGAGAAAACAGGGATAAAGAGATTAAGAGAAGATGGAGAAAGCAGAGGGATAAAAGAGATGAGTAGAATATGGAGAAAACAGAGGGATAAAGAGATTAAGAGAAGATGGAGAAAACAGAGGGATAAAAGAGATGAGTAGAAGATGGAGAAAACAGAGGGATAAAAGAGATGAGTAGAAGATGGAGAAAACAGAGGGATTGAGAGAAGATGGAGAAAACAGAGGGATAAAGAGATGAGTAGAAGATGGAGAAAACAGAGGATAAAGAGATTGAGAGAAGATGGAGAAAACAGAGGGATAAAGAGATTGAGAGAAGATGGAGAAAACAGAGGGATAAAGAGATGAGTAGAAGATGGAGAAAACAGAGGGATAAAGAGATGAGTAGAAGATGGAGAAAACAGAGGGATAAAGAGATTGAGAGAAGATGGAGAAAACAGAGGGATAAAAGAGATGAGTAGAAGATGGAGAAAACAGAGGGATAAAGAGATTGAGAGAAGATGGAGAAAACAGAGGGATAAAAGAGATGTGTAGAAGATGGAGAAAACAGAGGGATAAAGAGATTGAGAGAAGATGGAGAAAACAGGGATAAAAGAGATGAGTAGAAGATGGAGAAAACAGAGGGATAAAGAGATTAAGACAAGATGGAGAAAGCAGAGGGATAAAAGAGATGAGTAGAAGATGGAGAAAACAGAGGGATAAAGAGATGAGTAGAAGATGGAGAAAACAGAGGGATAAAAGAGATGAGTAGAAGATGGAGAAAACAGAGAGATAAAAGAGATGAGTAGAAGATGGAGAAAACAGAGGGATAAAGAGATTAAGAGAAGATGGAGAAAACAGAGGGATAAAGAGATTAAGAGAAGATGGAGAAAACAGAGGGATAAAGAGATGAGTAGAAGATGGAGAAAACAGAGGGATAAAGAGATTGAGAGAAGATGGAGAAAACAGAGGGATAAAGAGATGAGCAGAAGATGGAGAAAACAGAGGGATAAAGAGATTGAGAGAAGATGGAGAAAACAGAGGGATAAAGAGATGAGTAGAAGATGGAGAAAACAGAGGGATAAAGAGATTAAGAGAAGATGGAGAAAACAGAGGGATAAAGAGATTGAGAGAAGATGGAGAAAACAGAGGGATAAAGAGATTGAGAGAAGATGGAGAAAACAGAGGGATAAAGAGATGAGTAGAAGATGGAGAAAACAGAGGGATAAAGAGATTGAGAGAAGATGGAGAAAACAGAGGGATAAAGAGATGAGTAGAAGATGGAGAAAACAGAGGGATAAAGAGATTGAGAGAAGATGGAGAAAACAGAGGGATAAAGAGATTAAGAGAAGATGGAGAAAGCAGAGGGATAAAAGAGATGAGTAGAAGATGGAGAAAACAGAGGGATAAAGAGATTAAGAGAAGATGGAGAAAACAGAGGGATAAAAGAGATGAGTAGAAGATGGAGAAAACAGAGGGATAAAAGAGATGAGTAGAAGATGGAGAAAACAGAGGGATTGAGAGAAGATGGAGAAAACAGAGGGATAAAGAGATTGAGAGAAGATGGAGAAAACAGAGGGATAAAGAGATTGAGAGAAGATGGAGAAAACAGAGGGATAAAGAGATGAGTAGAAGATGGAGAAAACAGAGGGATAAAGAGATTGAGAGAAGATGGAGAAAACAGAGGGATAAAAGAGATGAGTAGAAGATGGAGAAAACAGAGGGATAAAGAGATTGAGAGAAGATGGAGAAAACAGAGGGATAAAAGAGATGAGTAGAAGATGGAGAAAACAGAGGGATAAAGAGATTGAGAGAAGATGGAGAAAACAGGGATAAAAGAGATGAGTAGAAGATGGAGAAAACAGAGGGATAAAGAGATTAAGACAAGATGGAGAAAGCAGAGGGATAAAAGAGATGAGTAGAAGATGGAGAAAACAGAGGGATAAAGAGATGAGTAGAAGATGGAGAAAACAGAGGGATAAAAGAGATGAGTAGAAGATGGAGAAAACAGAGAGATAAAAGAGATGAGTAGAAGATGGAGAAAACAGAGGGATAAAGAGATTAAGAGAAGATGGAGAAAACAGAGGGATAAAGAGATTAAGAGAAGATGGAGAAAACAGAGGGATAAAGAGATGAGTAGAAGATGGAGAAAACAGAGGGATAAAGAGATTGAGAGAAGATGGAGAAAACAGAGGGATAAAAGAGATGAGTAGAAGATGGAGAAAACAGAGGGATAAAGAGATTGAGAGAAGATGGAGAAAACAGAGGGATAAAAGAGATGTGTAGAAGATGGAGAAAACAGAGGGATAAAGAGATTGAGAGAAGATGGAGAAAACAGGGATAAAAGAGATGAGTAGAAGATGGAGAAAACAGAGGGATAAAGAGATTAAGACAAGATGGAGAAAGCAGAGGGATAAAAGAGATGAGTAGAAGATGGAGAAAACAGAGGGATAAAGAGATGAGTAGAAGATGGAGAAAACAGAGGGATAAAAGAGATGAGTAGAAGATGGAGAAAACAGAGAGATAAAAGAGATGAGTAGAAGATGGAGAAAACAGAGGGATAAAGAGATTAAGAGAAGATGGAGAAAACAGAGGGATAAAGAGATTAAGAGAAGATGGAGAAAACAGAGGGATAAAGAGATGAGTAGAAGATGGAGAAAACAGAGGGATAAAGAGATTGAGAGAAGATGGAGAAAACAGAGGGATAAAGAGATGAGTAGAAGATGGAGAAAACAGAGGGATAAAGAGATTGAGAGAAGATGGAGAAAACAGAGGGATAAAAGAGATGAGTAGAAGATGGAGAAAACAGAGGGATAAAGAGATTGAGAGAAGATGGAGAAAACAGAGGGATAAAGAGATTGAGATAAGATGGAGAAAACAGAGGGATAAAGAGATTGAGAGAAGATGGAGAAAACAGAGGGATAAAGAGATGAGTAGAAGATGGAGAAAACAGAGGGATAAAGAGATTGAGAGAAGATGGAGAAAACAGAGGGATAAAGAGCTGAGTAGAAGATGGAGAAAACAGAGGGATAAAGAGATTGAGAGAAGATGGAGAAAACAGAGGGATAAAGAGATTAAGAGAAGATGGAGAAAGCAGAGGGATAAAAGAGATGAGTAGAAGATGGAGAAAACAGAGGGATAAAGAGATTAAGAGAAGATGGAGAAAACAGAGGGATAAAAGAGATGAGTAGAAGATGGAGAAAACAGAGGGATAAAAGAGATGAGTAGAAGATGGAGAAAACAGAGGGATTGAGAGAAGATGGAGAAAACAGAGGGATAAAGAGATGAGTAGAAGATGGAGAAAACAGAGGGATAAAGAGATTGAGAGAAGATGGAGAAAACAGAGGGATAAAGAGATTAAGAGAAGATGGAGAAAACAGAGGGATAAAGAGATTAAGAGAAGATGGAGAAAACAGAGGGATAAAGAGATGAGTAGAAGATGGAGAAAACAGAGGGATAAAGAGATTGAGAGAAGATGGAGAAAACAGAGGGATAAAGAGATGAGTAGAAGATGGAGAAAACAGAGGGATAAAGAGATTGAGAGAAGATGGAGAAAACAGAGGGATAAAAGAGATGAGTAGAAGATGGAGAAAACAGAGGGATAAAGAGATGAGTAGAAGATGGAGAAAACAGAGGGATAAAGAGATTGAGAGAAGATGGAGAAAACAGAGGGATAAAGAGATGAGTAGAAGATGGAGAAAACAGAGGGATAAAGAGATTGAGAGAAGATGGAGAAAACAGAGGGATAAAGAGATTGAGAGAAGATGGAGAAAACAGAGGGATAAAGAGATTAAGAGAAGATGGAGAAAACAGAGGGATAAAGAGATTAAGAGAAGATGGAGAAAACAGAGGGATAAAGAGATGAGTAGAAGATGGAGAAAACAGAGGGATAAAGAGATTGAGAGAAGATGGAGAAAACAGAGGGATAAAGAGATGAGTAGAAGATGGAGAAAACAGAGGGATAAAGAGATTGAGAGAAGATGGAGAAAACAGAGGGATAAAAGAGATGAGTAGAAGATGGAGAAAACAGAGGGATAAAGAGATGAGTAGAAGATGGAGAAAACAGAGGGATAAAGAGATTGAGAGAAGATGGAGAAAACAGAGGGATAAAGAGATGAGCAGAAGATGGAGAAAACAGAGGGATAAAGAGATTGAGAGAAGATGGAGAAAACAGAGGGATAAAGAGATTGAGAGAAGATGGAGAAAAGAGAGGGATAAAGAGATTGAGAGAAGATGGAGAAAACAGAGGGATAAAGAGATGAGCAGAAGATGGAGAAAACAGAGGGATAAAGAGATTGAGAGAAGATGGAGAAAACAGAGGGATAAAGAGATGAGTAGAAGATGGAGAAAAAACAGAGGGATAAAGAGATTGAGAGAAGATGGAGAAAACAGAGGGATAAAGAGATTAAGAGAAGATGGAGAAAGCAGAGGGATAAAAGAGATGAGTAGAAGATGGAGAAAACAGAGGGATAAAGAGATTAAGAGAAGATGGAGAAAACAGAGGGATAAAAGAGATGAGTAGAAGATGGAGAAAACAGAGGGATAAAAGAGATGAGTAGAAGATGGAGAAAACAGAGGGATTGAGAGAAGATGGAGAAAACAGAGGGATAAAGAGATGAGTAGAAGATGGAGAAAACAGAGGGATAAAGAGATTGAGAGAAGATGGAGAAAACAGAGGGATAAAGAGATGAGTAGAAGATGGAGAAAAGAGGGATAAAGAGATTGAGAGAAGATGGAGAAAAGAGAGGGATAAAGAGATTGAGAGAAGATGGAGAAAACAGAGGGATAAAGAGATTGAGAGAAGATGGAGAAAACAGAGGGATAAAGAGATGAGTAGAAGATGGAGAAAACAGAGGGATAAAGAGATTGAGAGAAGATGGAGAAAACAGAGGGATAAAAAGATTAAGAGAAGATGGGGAGGTAGCAAGAGAGAGTGGGTAGGGGGATAATGAGATAGGGAGGGAGAAAGAGCGAGAGAGAGGGAGGGAGAAAGAGAGAAAGATAGAGGGGGTGTGAGAGAGAGAGAGAGAGAGAGAGAGAGAGAGAGAGAGAGAGAGAAAACAATAGACACAATACCAATAAACACACAAATACATGAAGGAATGCATGTCCACACACACATAAACAAACACATACACACACACATCCAAACCTCTGAAAACAAACAGTGCCTTCGGAAAGTATTCAGATCCCTTCCCTTTTTCCACATTTTGTAATGACAAAGCAAAAATTGGTTTTTAGAAATGTTTGCAAATGCATTAAAAATAAAAAACACAAATACCTTATTTACATAAGTATTCAGACCCTTTGCTATGAGACTTGAAATTGAGCTCAGGTGCATCCTGTTTCCATTGATCATCATCGATAAGTTTCTACAACTTGATTGGAGTCCACCTGTGGTAAATTCAATTGATTGAACATGATTTGGAAAGGCACACACCTGTCTATATAAGGTCCCACAGTTGACAGTGCATGTCAGAGCAAAAACCAAGCCATGAGGGTCGAAGGCATTGTCGGTAGAGCACAGAGACAGGATTGTGTCGAGGCACAGTTCTGGGGAAGGGTGCCAAAACCGTTGAAGGTCCCCAAGAACACAGTGGCCTCCATCATTCTTAAACGGATGAAGTTTGAAGCCACGAAGACTCTTCCTAGAGCTGCCGCTGCGCAATCGCGGGAGAATGGCATTGGGCAGGGAGGTGACCAAGAACCCGATGATCACTCTGACAGAGTTCTGGAGTTCCTCTGTGGAGATGGGAGAACCTTCCAGAAGAACATCCATCTCTGCAGCACTCCAACAATCAGGCCTTTATGGTAGAGTGGCCAGACGGAAGCCAATCCTCAGTAAAAGGCACATGACAGCCACTTGGAGTTTGCCAAAATGCACCTAAAGACTCTCAGACCATGAGAAACAAGATTCTCTTGTCTGACGAAATCAAGATTGAACTATTTTGCCTGAATGCCAAGCGTCACATCTGGAGGAAACCTGACATCATCCCTACTGTGAAGCATGGTGGTGGCAGCATCTGTGGGGATGTTTTTCGGCGGCAAGGACTGGGAGACTAGTCAGGATCGAGGCAAAGATGAACGGAGCAATGTACAGAGACATTGTTGATGAAAACCTGCTCCAGAGCACTCAGGACCTCAGACTGGGACAAAGGTTCACCTTCCAACAGGACAACGACCTCTAAGCGCACAGCCTTACGTGGCCCAGCCAGAGCCTGGACTTGGGAGAAACTGCTTAAATACTTATGTGCCAAGCTTGTAGAATCATACCTAAGAAGACTCGAGGCTGTAATTGCTGCCAAAGGCTTGTCAACAGAGCACTGAGTAAAGAGTCTGAATACTTATGTAAATGTAATATTTCAGTTGTATATTTTTAAGAAATTAGCAAACATTTCGAAAAACCTGTGTTTGCTTTGTCATTATGGGGTATTGTGTGTAGATTGAGGGAATAAAAAAAAATCAATTTTAGAATAAGGCTTTAATGTAACAAAATGTTGAAAAAGTCAAGGAGTCTGAATACTTTCCGAATACACTATAGCTTGGTAAGAGCTTCATAAGTGCTTCATAAGAGCTTTGGGAAACCATATAATCACAACCAAATCATGTTGACCTTCAAGGACACAAACAGGTCTTAGCACTCTTGCCGTCCTCAGCATTTTAATCAGTACCTCCCATTTGCTGCTGTCAAAACACTAAAGTGCAAAACACCTGACGTCACCTGAACCAGAGAGCCTCATTCGATCCGGAGCAGCACCCTTGGAATGGGTCCCAAGGCATTACTAATGGATCGATCGCCTCATCCATAATTAACCCTTGGCTGACTGTTCTCTGTCAGCAACATTCAGGAGGAAGGCAAAGTGTTCATTAAGGTCAGTGTAAGCACTTTCTTCTATAGCACTCTAGAGTAGCTTTATGGATGTCATTCACTGGTAACGTCCCCATTGGTACACTATTCCCTACATAGTGCACTACTTTTGATTCACCATGTAGTAGTGCACTATATTTTTGGGAATAGTGTACTATGGACGCTGGAGTAGTGCACTATATAGGGAATAGGGTGCTACGGGCCCTGGAGTAGTGCACTATATAGGGAATAGGGCGCTACGGGCCCTGGAGTAGTGCACTATATAGGGAATAGGGTGCTACGGGCCCTGGAGTAGTGCACTATATAGGGAATAGGGTGCTACGGGCCCTGGAGTAGTGCACTATATAGGGAATAGGGTGCTACGGGCCCTGGAGTAGTGCACTATATAGGGAATAGGGTGCTACGGCCCCTGGAGTAGTGCACTATATAGGGAATAAGGTGCTACGGGCCCTGGAGTAGTGCACTATATAGGGAATAGGGCGCTACGGGCCCTGGAGTAGTGCACTATATACATTTACGACTGAGCTTCAGTCAACAGGAGACCACTCAGCACAGAGCCCGGGGTCATAACGCATTGTCCAGTGGGTCCACTATAGAGTGGGGTCGATCACAGTTCATTACATATGATGATGGGGATTTAACTTAGCATCTATATAAATAGTATGGAGAAACACTTCTCAGTAATAGACTGCTATGATGGTCTCAGTCTTCGAGTAGTCTATGGAGCAGTGTTTTGATACCTCCAGACCCACCAGTTCCTCACCACACAGCCTGGCCCCCAAGCAGACAGAGAGTAAACAGAGAGGAGACCCTCCCCAACCCAACCACTCCCTCGCTTTCTTTCTCTCATTCTCTCCATCTGTTCTCTGATATGTGTCTGTTCTTTCTTTCTTTCTTTTTCTTTCTCCCTCTGTTTTCTTCACCTCTGCATATCGAGACAATAGATAAAGGGATGTGGGACGTTTGTGGAGGGATGAGAGAAGGAGAAAGGAAGAGGAGAGAGGGAGACAGTGAGAGGGAGGGAGACAGTGAGAGGGAGGGAGACAGTGAGAGGGAGACAGTGAGAGGAAGGTGAGATGGAGAAAGGGGAGAGAGAGAGAGAGAGAGAGAGAGAGAGAGAGAGAGAGAGAGAGGAGATAGTGAGAGAGGGCGAGAATGAGAGGGGGAGAGAAGGGGAGAGAGAGAGAAGGAGAGTGAGAGAGCAGGGTGGGGATACTGCTAGCCCCCCTCACCCCTGTCTGGCCTTGTCTCTCATTTTATTGAACAAGAGATTATTCCAGACAGACAGATGAGGTACCAGACACACGCACGCACACACGCGCACACACACACACACCCTGACACACACACACACGCACACACGCGCACACACACACCCAGATATACACACACACGGATGCTCGCCTCAACCAGTGGAACATAATCATATTGTGTTGTCCTTTAGAATGGAGGCAGTAAGGATGTGGAGTTGGAGACTATTGAACATGACGAGCACATACAGACTTAAAACAGAACTTTCTCTCTACTCCTTTTAACTGGTGAAGATGAGCGGTGAACCGGAACACCTGAAGGCACTTAGTTCTGAAGGCCCATCATCTGTTAAACGCCGCCAATTTGTCTGGGGAGTTATTCCGACGCAAATCAGAGAGGACACTCAAGCGGCCCAGTAATTCTGCGAGGGCGGTCGATGCCTCTTCTCCCATTAGGATCGACCAGCAGCTAGCAATCACAGCATTTGTGAAGTGCACTGAAAACTCTGTAATATCCCACTTTCCACCTTCCAACCACGGGAGTCGAATATCTCACCTTCCACCTTTCAACCACGGGAGTCAAATATCTCACTTTCCACCTTCCAACCACGGGAGTCGTATATCTGACTTTTCACCTTCCAACCACGGGAGTCGAATATCTCACTTTTCACCTTCAAACAAAGGGAGTCGAATATCTCACTTTCCACCTTCCAACTAAGGGAGTCAAATATCTCACTTTCCACCTTCCAACCAAGGGGGTCGAATATCTCACTTTCCACCTTCCAACCAAGGGAGTCGAATATCTCACTTTCCACCTTCAAACAAAGGGAGTCGAATATCTCACTTTCCACCTTCCAACCAAGGGAGTCGAATATCTCACTTTCCACCTTCCAACCAAGGGAGTCGAATATCTCACTTTCCACCTTCCAACCAAGGGAGTCGAATATCTCACTTTCCACCTTCCAACCAAGGGAGTCAAATATCTCACTTTCCACCTTCAAACCAAGGGAGTCGAATATCTCACTTTCCACCTTCCAACCAAGGGAGTCGAATATCTCACTTTCCGCCTTCCAACCAAGGGAGTCGAATATCTCACTTTCCACCTTCCAACCAAGGGAGTCGAATATCTCACTTTCCACCTTCCAGTATAGGACGAGTCAACAACATTATTTGGGTATGAGTTAACAGAATATGAACTTGGATGGCTGGTGAGGCTGATCCAATAGGATAGCGTGGGGGGGAAATGAAGTTTTCATCAGGTAGCTAATTAGACCATGTTTATTCATTATTTATGTATTTCTTCAGGTCTTAGATATATCGTTTTATGATGAGATTTTTTTGAAGGGAAATGTTTGTTAGATGTGTAACAGTTATTTGATCATGATTGACAAGCCGATCAGAAAGAGTAGGAGGAAACAGAGTGATAGAGACCGGAAACGAGATCACAGCGTAAGCTTGCTAGCTACCCTGTTGAAAACAGAGATTCATTTTCTAACCATAATTCTGATCATACAACAAGCAGACGAGTGTCACGGACAAACAGAGGTGAAAATCCCAGAGTATTGGTTTCTGTCCACTGTAACAATACAACGACATCGCAGTACTGGAGACGCCCTTGAACTGCAGGACAGCAGCCAGAACAAGAGATCACACTTTATTCATCAGAAAATGACACCCCCCTTCATCAGCAAACAGATTAACTATCTCTTTCATCTTGAAAAGGGTGTGTGTGTGTGTGTGTGTGTGTGTGTGTGTGTGTGTGTGTGTGTGTGTGTGTGTGTGTGTGTGTGTGTGTGTGTGTGTGTGTGTGTGTGTGTGTGTGTGTGTGTGTGTGTGTGTGCGTGCGTGTGAGCGTGTGTGCGTGTGTGTGTGTGAGTATGTGTGCATGCGAGTGCGCGTGAGTGTGTGTTACTGGAAAGTACAGTTCTCAGGGCTTTTAGACCAACCAGGGTATTATTTCAAAGACAGGGAATCAATCAGAAAGTGAAGACTTAACAGTAAAAATGAAACGCTGAGATTAGAGAGCTTCAAAGGCATCGACACAGGAGAGCCAACAACTCACCGTACCGTAGTGCTATACAACTGTTATAACTTTAATGATGCCAAATTCTGATCTCTCTCTCTCTCTGTGTGTCTGTGTGTGTCTGTGTGTGTGTCTCTGTGTGTGTGTGTGTTTCCGTAGGGCTGAGCACTGTAACACATTATAACTGCAGCATTGTATCAGTCTTAAGCAGACAGCCTCCCTCTGAGTCAATTGCCCTGCGATTAGGAGAGTCAGACAGCACAGATCAACAATCTGATAGACCCATTACTCGGTCACTGGTGCTGCAAAAAGGTACCGCTGGGAGGGAGGGATGGAGGGAGGGAGAGATATATAGGGGGAGGGGAGGCAAGGGTGAGGGAGTGTATCAATAATTCAAACATTGATTCCTAATCTCCCAACTGGTATCCAGAGGTCCACAGAGAAGGGAAAAACCTGGAACTGGAATGTTGTGCATTCAGCTTTAATGTGATTCCATCACCAGCCTTTTCCACTTCTACATCAAATCCATGTCGCTCTTTAAAAAGTGCTACATCTTAGCATCTCATGAAATCGGCTTCACCTAAATCTCCATTGATTTGTATTTTTTCATCCGCTACACAACAAGAAGATTAATATTTAATACATGTTGAAGTCCATCCTCTAGCCTATGAGTATAAGCCTGAGATATGGCAAAGATGAAGAGAAGAGAGCGAGGGAGAGAGAGAGAAAGAGAGAGACTAACCTCAACCCAGTCTCTTAGAGCGTTCACAGTCAGTCCACTGACACCCCTATCAGATCACATCAAAACCACACTCTACTTGAACAGAGCTATGCTCAATCATGAGGCATCAAAGCCAAAGGAACTGAATAATATTAAGAAACGATATAGATGGAAGGAAAGTAGGGTGGAAATCTACAAAACAAACAATTAGGCAACAACAAATTAAATAACTTCTAGACAATTTAATGGACAAAATGTTACACTGTAATAGTGAAGGTGTAAACTTGGCAGTAGAAAACCTAAACAGTATATTTGATCTCTCAGCTTTCCTATAAAATCTAAACATTTCAAGCAGACAACCTAAGAAAATGAACAACAATGACAAATGGTTTGATGAAGAATGCAAAAACCTTAGAAAGAAATTGAGAACCCTATCCAACCAAAAACATAGAGACCCAGAAAACCTGAGCCTTCACTATGGTGAATCACTAAAACAATACAGAAATACACTACGGAAAAAGAAGGAAAAGCACGTCAGAAATCAGCTCAATTTAAATGAAGAATCCATAGAATCTAAACAAACAACAACACGTAGAGTTATCTATCCAAAATGGAGATGTATGGATAAACCACTTCTCCAATCTGTTTGTCTCTATATCAAAGAACAAACAGCAAAAACATATACATGGTCAAATACAAATCTTAGAATCAACTATTAAAGACTACCAGAAAAGCCTGTAGGGTTGATGGTATCCTCAATGAAATGATAAAATATACATATAGCAAATTCCAATTTGCTATACTTAAACTCTTTAACATAATCCTCAGCTCTGGCATCTTCCCCAATATTTGGAACCAAGGACTGATCACCCCAAACCACAAAAGTTGAGACAAATTTGACCCCAATAACTACCGTGGGATATGCGTCAACAGCAACCTTGGGAAAATCCTCTGCATTATCATTAAAAGCAAACTTGTACATTTCCTCAGGGAAAACAATGTACTGAGCAAATGTCAAATTGTCTTTTTACCAAATTACCATACAACAGACCATGTATTCACCCTGCACACCCTAATTGCCAAACAAACAAAACAAAGCAAAGTTTTCTCATGCTTTGTTGATTTAAAAAAAGCGTTCCACTCAATTTGGCATGAGGGTCTGCTATACAAATTGGTGAAAAGTGGTGTTGGGGGAAAAACATACAATATAAAAAAATCCATGTACACAAAACAACAAGTGTGCGGTTAAAAATGGCAAAAAAACACTTTTCTTTCCACAGGGCCGGGAGGTGAGACATTGATGCAGCTTAAGCCCCACCCTCAGATAACATCTATATCAACGAATTGGCGAGGGCACAAGAATAGCCTACGAGAATCTGAAGTCAAATGTCTACTGTTTGCTGATGATCTGGTGCTTCTGTCCCCAACCAAGGAGGGCCTACAGCAGCACCTACATCTTCTGCACAGATTCTGTCAGACCTGGGCCCTGACAGTAAATCTCAGTAAGACAAAAATAATGGTGTTCAAAAAAAGGTCCAGTTGTCAGGACCACAAATACAAATTCTATCTAGACACCAGTGCCCTAGAGCACACAAAAAACGATACATACATCGCCCTAAACATCAGCGCCACAGGTAACTTCCATAAAGCTGTGAACGATCTGAGAGACAAGGCAAGAAAGACCTTCTATGCCATCAAAAATAACATAAAATTTGACATGCTAATTAGGATCTGGCTAAAAATACTTGAATCAGTTATAGATTAAAGAACCCATTGCCCTTCGTGGTTGTGAGGTCTGGGGTCCGCTCACCAACCAAGAATTCACTAAATTGGACAAACACCAAATTGAGACTCGGCATGCTGAATTCTGCAAAAATATCCTCTTGTGTACAACATAAAACACCAAATAATGCTTGCAGAGCAGAATTAGTCCGATACCCGCTAATTATCAAAATCGAGAAAAGAGCCGTTAAATTCTACAACCACTTAAAAGAAAACGATTCCCAAACCTTCCATAACAAAGCCATCACCTACAGAGAGATCAACCTGGAGAAGAGCCTCCTAATCAAGCTGGCCCCTAAGCAAGCTGGCCACTAAGCAAGCTGGTCCCTAAGCAAGCTGGTCCCTAAGCAAGCTGGTCCCTAAGCAAGCTGGCCCCTAAGCAAGCTGGCCCCTAAGCAAGCTGGTCGCCAGAATAGCTACACAATTAGACCCAACCATATAATGAGAAAACAAAACCACTGTGACCCAAACTTAAGGAAATCTTTGACTATGTACAGACTCAGTGAGCATAGCCTTGCTATTGAGAATGTCCGCCGAAGGCAGACCAGGCTCTCAAGAGAAGACAGGCTATGTGTGCACACAAAATGAGGTGGAAACTGAGCTGCACTTCCTAACATCCTGCCAAATGTATGACCATATTAGAGACACATATTTCAAACAAATCCAATTTTGATCAACTACCATATCTACTGGGTGAAATATCAGTGTGCAATCCCAGCAGCAATATTTGTGACCTGTTGCCAGAAGAAAAGGGCAATCAGTGAAGAACAAACACCATTGTAAACACAACCTGCATTGATGTTTATTTATTTTCCCTTTTGTACTTTAACTATTTGCACATCACTACAACACTGTATATAGACATAATGACATTTGAAATGTCTTTATTCTTTTGGAACTTTTGTGAGTGTAATGTTTATTGTCCTTTTTTTATTTCACTTTATTTCATTTGTTTATTATCTATTTCACTTGCTCAGGCAATGTAAGAGAGAGATGCTTTTTTAGAGATTATATTATTATTAATATTTTATTATATAATTATTGTATTATTATTATTATTATTATTATATTATATTATTATTTATAATATCATTATTTTATTATTATATTATAATTATGATATTATTATTATTGTATTATTATTATATATTATTATTATATTATTATTATATCATATTATTATTATATGTATTATTAGATTATTATTAGATTATTATTAGATTTTATTATTATTATATCATATTATTATTATTAGTATTATTATATGTATTATTATGTTATTATTAGATGTTATTATTTATTATCTCATATTATTATTATGTTATTATTAGATGTTATTATTTATTATATCATATTATTATTATATTATATGTATTATTATATTATATTATATTATTACATATTATTATTATATTATATTATATGTATTATTATATCATATTATATTATATTATATGTATTATTATATTATCATTATATTATATTATATGTATTATTATATTATTATTATATTATCATTATATTATATTATATGTATTATTATATTATTATTATTATATTATCATTATATTATATTATATGTATTATTATATCATATTATATTATATTATATGTATTATTATATTATCATTATATTATATTATATGTATTATTATATTATCATTATATTATATTATATGTATTATTATATTATTATATCATATTATCATTATATTATATGTATTATTATATTATTATTGTATTTTTTTATTATATCATATTATCATTATATTATATGTATTATTATATTATTATTATGTTATATTATATGTATTATTATATTATTATTGTATTTTATTATTATATCATATTATTATATTATATGTATTATATTATTATTATTATATTTTATTATTATATCTTATTATTATTATATTATATGTATTATATTATTATTTATATTATTATCATTATTTTAAAAGAGGAACACTTGGAAGCAGGTTCTTATGGAAGCAAAATAATATCTAGATGATCTCAGTCAAACACACACACTTGCACTTACTGTACACACACACAAAGACCAGGGACCCACCCTTGTCAGTTTGTGACAGTAGCCTCCACCCTAACAAAGGTGTGCACAGCAACAAAAACACACTAGAGAGGAGAAAGAGAGCGAGAGAGGGAGAGCGAGAGAGAGAGCGAGAGAGCGAGAGAGCGAGAGAGCGAGAGAGCAAGAGAAAATGAAGAGAAAACCCTTACCAGCACTTCTCCAACAGCTTTTATTCTGTAAAGATCATCCACACACCCATCATCACAAATCAAGCCCACCAATGATGCTTTTCCAATATCCAAAACAACTAAGCCCCAACACACAAACACTCACACACTCCTAACTACACCTGCAGCCTCCTCAGAGCGGTGAGCGCTCCACACCAGCATCCAAGTAGCGCTGAGCTTCCACCAGCCAACTACCCAGCCACAGGGACAGGAGCTGCAAGCAGTAGCTGCTGCCCTCAAACAGAGTTCCAGAGCCAGCTTCACAGACCTCAAACTCTCCCTGGACCCTTCAGCCTCTGGAGCTCCAGGGCTAATCCACCACTAATACTAACAGGCTAACCAGGTCAGAGGTGTGTCAGCCAGCCCATGTTGTCCATCTTAATTTTACCTTTTTGGGTCTCTTCCTCCTCTGGCCAAGCCCGTTGAGCCTATCCCCAGCCTCCATCCGGTAGTGGGACTGAGAGTCCTCGCTCATCCTCTTCCACCAATCCAATCCAACCACACTCACTCACTTTCTTTTCCTCTTTTTCTTTCTGTCTCTTTTTTCCTCCAGTGAAAACCACTGAAGTGGCACTCTTCAGCTCTTCTCAACCAGCAGAGCTCTCTCTACCCAACCTCCCTCGGTTTTCTGTAGCGACCAGCCAGGGACGGGGGCGTGGTAGAGTCGAGAGAGAGGAAGGGGGGCAGGAGAGTGAGGAGCAGGGTGGGAGGGAGGGGGAAAAACCACAATGGTGTTGCCATGGCAGCAGCTGCCACCAATGTTTATCTGAAGAGTGTGTGCTGGCAAACCAGATTTCTCCCAGTCACTACACCAGTAAAGTGTACCAGTGCTCAATTGGTTTCTGGATGATTTTTCAAATCGAGGTGGGGACCTATGTAGTGAAACTAGTGGAGAACAACATTAAGTAGGATCAACAAAGCCATATAAATGGCTTTATTTAACTGCTTTTATCAAGCAACAATGCTTTTAAAATGACTCATAAAACAGAGCCACTATAACAACCAACTTTCAGCATTACAACCTTATCCTTCTCCCTTTTCAAAATAAAACCCAGTCGTCCATTGCTGTCTTTTTTTTAAGAGTATACAGTACTTTGAAAACAAAGGGTTCCAAAAGGGTTCTGTCGAACCTTCGCCATAGGAGAACACTTTTTGGTTCCAGGTAGAACCCTTTTCGTTTGCTGAGGAAAGGGTTTCTACGGAGAACCAAAAAGGGTTCTACCTGCCACCAAAAAGGGTTCTACCTGCCACCAAAAAGGGTTCTACAAAGGGTTTTCTTACGGAGACAGCCAAAGAACCTTTCTTGGTTCTAGAGAGCATCTATTCTGTATCTTAAATCTGTGTGTGCCCCAACCCCTCCCTAAATACAATCTAGGCTTTATTGGTGCCTTTGAAAACACAGATTCTCTATGTCTTAATGATGGCCTTGGGTTATGACCAGGAGGCACCACTGTTGAAACAGCATCACATTAACATAGAGGAGAGCCCCCACCTTCTCTACTTCATCCCTCCCTCACACATTGATGATATGGAGATCTATGACTCTCTCTCTCTCTCTCTCTCTCTCTCTCTCTCTCTCTCTCTCTCTCTCTCTCTCTCTCTCTCTCTCTCTCTCTCTCTCTCTCTCTCTCTCTCTCTCTCTCTCTCTCTCTCTCTCTCTCTCTCTCTCTCTCTCTCTCTCTCTCTCTCTCTCTCTCTCTCTCTCTCTCTCTCTCTCTCTCTCTCTCTCTCTCTCCTCTTCCTCTCCCCTCCTTTCCCCTCACACTCTCGCTCTCTCTTACACCCTCCACCCCTACACCCCCTCTCCTATATTTCTGTTCATCACTTCCAAATCCCATCGTTCAAGCGTGTGATTCCAGCCTATTCCTGGTTCAGTCTGGTAACTCCGCTCCAGACACCTTCTCCCCCCCTCCTCTCTCCTCCTCCTCCTCTCTCCTCCTCCTCCTCCTCCTCCCTCCCAATGCATCACCACCAGTGACAGCTCCCAGAGAGGGCCATGTGAGGTGACCATGCTGGGGACAGATGTTAGCCATAACTAATAACTCACCCCCCCCCCTTTGCTGATGAATAAATCTGTGCTGTATGGCCGCTTATAAACCTATGAAGGGATAGAGAGCCTTCAGAAAGTATTCACATCCACATGTTGTTTTTACAGCCTGAATTAGAAATGGATTACATTGAGATGTTTTGTCTCTGGCCTACACACAATACACCATCATGTCAAAGTGGAAATATGTTTATAGACATTTTTACCAATTTTTTTATTTACAAAACAATTTGTTATGGCAAGCCTATATACGTTCAGGAGTAAACTGAACAAGTCACATAATAAGTTGCAAAAATAGTGTTTAACATGATTTTCTAATGACTACCTCATCTCTGTACCCCACACACACAATTATCTGTAAGGTCCATCAGCTTAAACCACAAAGACCAGGGAGGTTTCCAATACCTCGCAAAGAAGGGCACCTATTGGTGGATGGGTCAAAAAAAGCAGACATTGAATATCCCTTTGAGCATGGTGCAGTTATCAATTACACATTGTATTGTGTTTCAATACACCCATACGAAGATACAAGCATCCTACCTAACTCAGTTGCCGGAGAGGAAGGAAACCGTTTATGGATTTCACCATGAGGTTAATAGTGACTTCAAAACAGTTACAGAGTTTAATGGCTGTGAAGGGAGAAAACTGGGGATGGATCAACATTGTAGTTACTCCACAATACTAACCTAAATGACAGCGTGAAAAGATGGAAGCCTGTACAGAATCACTGAATACCACTCACACCCATAACATGATGCAGCATGGGTATACTTGTCATCGGCAAGGACTAGGGAATTTTTAGGATAAAGAGAAACGGAATAGAGCTAAGCACAGGCAACATCCTAGAGGAAAACCTGCTTTCCAACACACACTGAGAGAGACATTCATCATTCAGCAGGACAATAACCTAAAACACAAGGTCAAATATACACTGGAGTTGCTTACCAAGAAGACATGAAATGTTCCTGAGTGGCCTAGTCACAGTTCTGACTTAAATCAGCTTGAAAATCAATATGTATGCCCGCTATACAGTACAATAAAGCTTATAAACCTATAAAGGGATATGTATGTCAGCTATACAGTACAATGAAGGCACATGACTCTGTAGGTGACTGGGTCCCATGCACTCTACATTAGCTTAATGCTAACACCAATTAAAGAGAGGGTCACAAGTGTGCAAATACATTACATGGTGCACAGATTAACCAACCCAACCCTCTTTTGTGCCAACGTGTGCATGCCTGGCACACACACACACACACACACACACACACACACACACACACACACACACACACACACACACACACACACACACACACACACACACACACACACACACACACACACACACACACACACACACACACACACACACACACACACACAAATACATGTGTGTGTGTTTTGTCCGATTAACACTCCTGCGTAATCTAAGATTGTGTGTCTATAGAGAAGTGGTTGACATTCACTGTGTGTGCCCAGCTTGTGTGCATGCATCATGCATTCATGTGTGTCCATTGCCTTGTTTCTCTGCTTCCATTACCAGCTCTTTTGGCACAGCATGCCTGCCATGCCAGAGGGCACACCTGTGTGTGTTGGCACTGCCCACTGAGAGGAGTGAGGGATGAGGTAGAGCCAGATGAAGAAGGAGGCCAGGTTCTGATCCCCTCCTCCCTACTTTCTCTGACCAGTGCCAGACATACCAAAGGGGTGGAAATATGAATCAGTAATCATACTGCATCAGAGAGGTGGAAACATGAATCAGTAATCATACTGCATCAGAGAAACATAAACATCAATCAGTATTCATACTGCATCAGAGAAACAGAAACATCAATCAGTATTCATACTGCATCAGAGAAACAGAAACATCAATCAGTAATCATACTGCATCAGAGAAACAGAAACATCAATCAGTAATCATACTGCATCAGAGAAACAGAAATATGAATCAGTAATCATACTGCATCAGAGAGGTGGAAACATCAATCAGTATTCATACTGCATCAGAGAAACAGAAACATCAATCAGTAATCATACTGCATCAGAGAGGTGGAAATATGAATCAGTAATCATACTGCATCAGAGAGGTGGAAACATGAATCAGTAATCATACTGCATCAGAGAAACAGAAACATGAATCAGTAATCATACTGCATCAGAGAGGTGGAAACATGAATCAGTAATCATACTGCATCAGAGAAACAGAAACATCAATCAGTATTCATACTGCATCAGAGAAACAGAAACATCAATCAGTAATCATACTGCATCAGAGATGTGGTAACCACAACATCAAAACATCCTATTAAGTCTCTGTTCATTATAGATATAATTAGTATCTGTCCACCTGTTCAGTCTAGTCAGTAGTGTATAGATGATCATGTTTCTCTTCATTAGGAGTCGACTTAGGCGTCTTTTTCATCAAGTAATTCATTGAATTCTACCATTTATCTCATTGCTTATGATGAGTCCAGTTATAGATGTGTATTACCAATGCAAACTGATCCACTGTTAAACACTATAAGGATTCATGCTACATTAGGTTCTCTCTCTCAACGAACATTCAAATTTCCTGTTTCTCTCATTTTTATTAAAGTGATTGATCAGAAGTTGAGTAAAAGATATCAAACGATATAAAGAGATATCAAACGATATCAAGAGATATAATATCAAGCAAGGTTATTATAGTAGACGAAACTGAAAGAGTAGACGAAACTGAAATTAAAATTAAAACTAAAATTGGAAAATCTATTTAATGAAACTGAAATAAAATAATTAAGAAAAATACTTGAAAAACTAAAACTATACTGAAACTATTATATGACTGCAAAACTGACTACATTGAACAAACATATAAAACGCTACATGTAAAGTGGTCACAGGTTTTATGAGCTGAAATTAAAGATCCCAGAAAAATTTCCACACGCACAAAAAGCTTATTTCTCTCAAATTTTGTGCACAAATTTGTTTACATCCCTGTTAGTGGGCATTTCTTCTTTGCCAAGACAATGAGGAGTATTTCTGTCCGTAATAAAGCCCTTTTGTGGGAAAAACTATGATTGGCTGGGCCTGGCTCCCCAGTGGGTGGGCCTGACTGCCAAGTGGGAGGGCCTGACTGCCAAGTGGGAGGGCCTATGATCTCCCAGGTTGCACCGCAGCCCAGTCATGTGAAATCCAGATTATGGCCTAATTTATTTATTTCAATTGACTGACTTCCTTATATGAACTGTAACTCAGTAAAATCGTTGAAATCGTTGCATGTTGCGTTTATATTTTTGTTCGATGTGAAATAAAATAAAAACATCAGAAATTATGTTAAGTTTCAGGGTTTTTTTTCGTTCTAAACTGGGCAAAAATCTAATGGCTTTCAAGCTCCTGAATCTGGTGGGTAAATTCTGCCAGTAGATGGGGATGTTTCAAATAGACCTAGCTGGGGCTTCACTATCACCAGGGGGCAGGTAGCCTAGTGGTTAAGATCATTGGGCCACTAACTGAAAGTTCGCTCGTTTGAATCCCCAAGCTGAAAAGGTGAAAAATCTGTTGATATACCCTTGAGCAAGACAGTGTCTGCTAAAATGTAAAACTAGCGAACAGCAAAGACATCAGATAGGCGTGAACAATGGCGGCAGCAAAAGGTGAGTCCCTGTATGGGATTGTTTTGAGCACATCGCTGGAAAGGACCATGTATTTTAGTGTGGAACAGGAATAAAGGGAAAACCAACCAACCTTAAAGAATCATACAAACAATTTGAGGATAAAGACAAGGTGAAACAGCCGCCAGATACTAGGAGCTGCAACGTCAGGACAACCAACTTTAGCAGTTTGCATAAAAGAGCAGAAACATGGCAACCCAATTCAAATCCGTTTATCCGTTTAAGAGAAGAAGCACTGATTAATTGAATCATCCAGTCTGCGATGAGCCAGCCTTCAGAAAATTCTACCAAACACCAAATGTAAAACTCCTGGCGCTGCTAGAGTAAATGGGTTGATTGCTTTGCAAATGGATACATAAACCCAGAAAGTTAAGGAGATTCCGAAAGAGGCATAAAAAATAACCCTGTGTCTAGACAGATGGCGCAAGAAAGGACTGACTGCTTTGTTCATGAGCATATCAGCATCCCCTTCAAACTAGGCGCAGCATGTGTTGCTCACCCTCCATCAGGATTTAGCACAGACCGGAAAGGTAATTCACTGCAGATTGGACGGAGGGGACATACCAGAGGAGAAGATCCTACTCATCGTAACAGGGCGAACAGAGTCAAGGCTATCGAGCTATTGTAGAACTGGTCAAGAGAACACCAGTGACCAACAGCAACCAGAGCTGGCCACACTGTAGCTTTGAACGGCACTGCAAAAATGTCTGGATCTGAGTTGGACACCAACGATTATCCTTTAAATCCAAGTTTCATTAAGATTGATTTATAATTTAAACATAATCAAACCTATGACCTGACCCATCACTTTATGTATTACTGCCACCCAGTGGCAAGAAGTGATATCCTAAAAACTATAGCCCGACTGTCACGCCTTGGTCATAGTGTTTTGTGTTTTCATTATATATTTGGTCAGGCCAGGGTGTGACATGGGTTTATATGTTGTGTTTCGTATTGGGGTTTTGTAGGCATTGGGATTGCGGCTGAGTAGGGGTGTAGCTTAGGTTGGCTGCCTGAGGCGGTTCTCAATCAGAGTCAGGTGATTCTCGTTGTCTCTGATTGGGAACCATATTTAGGTAGCCGGGGTTTCACTTTGTATTTCGTGGGTGATTGTTCCTGTCTCTGTGTAGTGTTCACCAGATAGGCTGTAATTAGGTTTCACGTTCCGTTTGTTGTTTGTTTTTGTATTTATTTAATGTATCGTCATTTGTTTCATTAAAGAAATGAGTAACCACCACGCTGCATTTCGGTCCGACTCTCTTTCGACAAACGAAGAACGCCGTTACAGAATCACCCACCACACACGGACCGAGTGGCGTGGTAACAGGCAACGACAGCAGGAGCAGCGAAGGGAGGATGTTATGGACAGCAGAAGCATGGAGTATACGACGTGGGATGAAATAGACAGGTGGGCGGTCGACCCAGAGAGAGTGCCGGAGCCCGCCTGGGATTCGCTGGAGCAGTGCGAAGAGAGCTATAGGAGAATGGAGTTGGAGAGGAAATCACGACGGGCGCAGAGGAAAGCCCGTGAGTCAGCCCCAAAAATGTATTGGGGGGCTCAGAGGGAGAGTGGCAAAGTCAGGAGTCAGACCTGAGCCAACTCTCCCTGTTAATCGTGAGGAGCAGCGATCAAAGGACTTCTGGACTTGGGAGGAGATATTAGACGGAAGAGGACCCTGGGCTCAGCCTGGAGAATATCGCCGTCCCAAGGAAGAACTGGAGGCGGGAAAAGCGGAGAGGCGCTGGTATGAGGAGGCAGCACGGCGACGCGGATGGAAGCCTGAGAGTCAGCCCCAAAAATGTATTGGGGGGGGCTTACAGGGAGTATGGCTATGCCAGGTAGGAGACCTGCGCAAACTCCCTGTGCTTACCGGGGGTTAGAGAGACCAGGCAGGCACCGTGTTATGCTATGGAGCGCACAGTGTTTCCAGTGCGGGTGCATAGCCCGGTGCGGTTCATACCAGCCCTTCGTATTGGCTGGGCTAGAGTGGGCATTGAGCCAGGTAAGGTTGGGCATGCTCGGTGCTCAAGAGCTCCAGTGCGCCTGCACGGTCCGGCCTATCCAGAGCCACCTCCACACACCAGTCCTCCGGTAGCAGCTCCCCGCACCAGGCTTCCTGTGCATGTCCTCGGCCCAGTACCACCAGTGCCAGCACCACGCATCAGGCTTACAGTGCGCCTCGCCTCTCCTGCGCTGCCGGAGCCTCCCGCCTGTTCAGCGCTATCAGAGCCTTCCTCCTCTACAGCGCTGCTGGAGTCTCCTGTCTGTTCAGCGCTATCAGAGCCTTTCTCCTCTCCTGCGCTACCGGAGTCTCCCGCCTGTTCAGCGCTTCTAGAGCCTTCCTCCTCTACAGCGCTGCCGGAGCCTCCTGCCTGCTCGGAGCAGCCTGAGCAGCCAGGCTGCATGAAGCAGCCAGAGCTGTCAGTCTGCATGAAGCAGCCAGAGCTGTCAGTCTGCATGAAGCAGCCAGAGCTGTCAGTCTGTATGAAGCAGCCAGAGCTGTCAGTCTGTATGAAGCAGCCAGAGCTGTCAGTCTGTATGAAGCAGCCAGAGCTGTCAGTCTGCATGAAGCAGCCAGAGCTGCCAGTCTGCAAAGAGCTGTCAGTCTGCAAGGAGCTGCCAGTCTACAAGGAGCTGCCAGTCTGCAAGGAGCTGTCAGTCTGCAAGGAGCTGTCAGCCTGCATGGAGCAGCCAGAGCTGTCAGGCTGCAAGGAGCTGCCAGTCTGCAAGGTGCTGCCAGCCTGCATGGAGCAGTCAGAGCTGTCAGTCTGCATGAAGCAGCCAGAGCTGCCAGTCTGCAAAGAGCTGTCAGTCTGCAAGGAGCTGCCAGTCTGCAAGGAGCTGCCAGTCTGCAAGGAGCTGTCAGTCTGCAAGGAGCTGTCAGCCTGCATGGAGCAGCCAGAGCTGTCAGTCTGCAAGGAGCTGGCAGAGCTGCCAGTCTGCAAGGAGCTGCCAGTCTGCAAGGAGCTGTCAGTCTGCAAGGAGCTGTCAGCCTGCATGGAGCAGCCAGAGCTGTCAGTCTGCATGATGCAGCCAGAGCTGCCAGTCTGCATGGAGCAGCCAGAGCTGTCAGTCTGCATAGAGCAGCTAGATCCGCCAGTCAGCCATGATCTTCTAGATCTGCCAGTCAACCAGATTCTTCCAGATCTGCCAGTCAACCAGTCTCTTCCAGATCTGCCAGTCAACCAGAATCTTCCAGATCCGCCAGCCAGCCAGGATCTACCGGAGCCTACTACCTGCCTGAGCTTCATCTCAGTACTGGGCTTTCTCTCAGTACTGGGCTGCCCCTCAGTCCCGGGCTGCCCCTCAGTCCCGAGCTGCCCCTCAGTCCCGAGCTGCCCCTCAGTCCCGAGCTGCCCCTCAGTCCCGAGCTGCCCCTCAGTCCCGAGCTGCCCCTCAGTTCAGTGGGGTTCTGGGTGAGGACTATTAGGCCATGGCCGGCGGCGAGGGTGGATTATCCCAGGACGCGAAGGGGAGGAACTATGACATTAATGGAGTGGGGTCCACGTCCCGAGCCGGAACCGTCACCATGGACAGACGCCCACCCGGGCCCTCCCTATGGTTGTGAGGTGCGTCCGGGAGTCGAGTCCGCACCTTAGGGGTGGGGGGGGGGGTTCTGTCACGCCTTGGGTTTATATGTTGTGTTTCGTATTGGGGTTTTGTAGGCATTGGGATTGCGGCTGAGTAGGGGTGTAGCTTAGGTTGGCTGCCTGAGGCGGATCTCAATCAGAGTCAGGTGATTCTCGTTGTCTCTGATTGGGAACCATATTTAGGTAGCCGGGGTTTCACTGTGTATTTCGTGGGTGATTGTTCCTGTCTCTGTGTAGTGTTCACCAGATAGGCTGTAATTAGGTTTCACGTTCCGTTTGTTGTTTTTTTGTATTTATTAAGTTATTTCATGTATCGTCATTTGTTTCATTAAAGACATGAGTAACCACCATGCGGCATTTCGGTCCGACTCTCTTTCGACAAACGAAGAACGCCGTTACACCGACAACACATAAACGTCTCCTAGCCTCCCACGCGCAAGGCTACTTTCTGTCCCTAACACTACAACTAAAACAAAATAATATAAAAATGATTTTATAAAACTCAAACTACAAATAAAAATGAGTAAATCAAGTCTGAAAACTAACTGACACTAAACTGAATTTATAATAAAAATGTCAAAACGAATAGAAATAAAATGTATAGAAAAATCACAAAACTATAATAACCTTGATATCAAGAAATATCGGTAGATATCAAAGGGATAGGCCCTGGTATCTCTAGAAGGCGAGGCCACTCAGCAGCATCTGTTTATAGCTGCGTTACAGAGTCTTTATAGATAAATGGCAACAGAGATCACAGAGGTATCTATTCAACAGTAACCAACCAGGATATACTGTAGGTTACTGCTGGGTCGTATTCATTACAGCACACTGTAGCAAAACATTTTGGAACTGAAAACAAAAACTAGGACAAGTTCAGATAGTTCCATCCTGTTTCAGACAGTTTTATTACATTTGGAACCTAATGAATACAACCCGGAGCCTAATGAATAAAACTGTGTTGAGAAGGGCTGTCCTACTCTACGAGGTTGGGCAAAGACAACCTGCCACAGATTCAAGCTGTACTGTAGAGAGCTTTCAGAGTAGTATTCAGCCATTAATGTGAAAGAAAATATACGCTGTCATTCGACATTTTATAGCACTAGTCAATAGGCTATTCAGTGAATTCTGCAACAACAACAACAATTTGAATATGTAAGTCGTCAACATTCTGTAGTTTTTAACCCTGCAGAATTGAATTAATCATAAAAATTTAACAAGAGCAATATTAACGTGCGAGAAGCACAATTACTAGTTAATAAGCCATTGTCAGTGATTCTGCTCCTGTTTCTGGCAGATGTGTTAGACAGCAACAAGCAGGCTCCCACTGTTTGTTTCCCCACAGTACACACAACAAGCAGGCTCCCACTGTTTGTTTCCCCACAGTACACACAACAAGCAGGCTCCCACTGTTTCCCCACAGTACACACAACAAGCAGGCTCCCCACTGTTTCCCCACAGTGCACACAACAAGCAGGCTCCCACTGTTTGTTTCCCCACAGTCCACACAACAAGCAGGCTCCCACTGTTTGTTTCCCCACAGTGCACACAACAAGCAAGCTCCCACTGTTTGTTTCCCCACAGTCCACACAACAAGCAGGCTCCCACTGTTTGTTTCCCCACAGTACACACAACAAGCAGGCTCCCACTGTTTGTTTCCCCACAGTACACACAACAAGCAGGCTCCCACTGTTTGTTTCCCCACAGTACACACAACAAGCAGGCTCCCACTGTTTGTTTCCCCACAGCACACACAACAAGCAGGCTCCCACTGTTTGTTTCCCCACAGTACACACAACAAGCAGGCTCCCACTGTTTGTTTCCCCACAGTACACACAACAAGCAGGCTCCCACTGTTTGTTTCCCCACAGTACACACAACAAGCAGGCTCCCACTGTTTGTTTCCCCACAGTACACACAACAAGCAGGCTCGCACTGTTTGTTTCATCACAGTACACAGAACAAGCAGGCTCCCACTGTTTGTTTCATCACAGTACACAGAACAAGCAGGCTCCCACTGTTTGTTTCCCCACAGTACACACAACAAGCAGGCTCCCACTGTTTGTTTCCCCACAGTACACACAACAAGCAGGCTCCCACTGTTTGTTTCATCACAGTACACACAACAAGGCCACACACATAAAGTATCATATTACTCTGCTTAACTCTCATTATTGTCCCAATAAAGACGGTATTACAGAGCATCCAGTTAACTATCAGAGATCTAGGATCTGATCTGGCAGAATGGCACGATGCAGCCTCAGATGTTCTCCTGTGTGACAGCCTGGCAGTCCTTTGTACTTGGCTTTGAAGAGGATATGACTTCACTGTTTCATTCATTCACATCGAACAAAGAAAGAATGCAGTTTAAATTAAAGCACACACACACACACACACTCTCCCTTTCTAGAGACACCCTTTATCCATTTCAAAGCATCAAATGCATTTCATTCCACAGAGGTAGGACCCTCCCACTAAACAGAAAGGTCGTGTGAGAGTGTACATGTGTGCAAACTGACACACAGAAAACACACACACACACACACACACACACACACACACACACACACACACACACACACACACACACTCCTGCATTCTCCAGTAGGAGGCCCCATCTGGTCCCAGCTGATTGGCTATTTACTGGAGAGGTTCTCCTACATGGACCCTCACTGGGAGGAGTGGTTCATGGCTGTTCATTTCTCTGTGCTTTCACACAGTCAGGGACCCAGAGGGAGAGAGAGAGAGTGATGCAGCTTAAGCCCCACCCTCTTCAACATACTGTATATATCAGCTAATTGGCGAGGGCAGTAGAACAGTATGCAGCACCCGGCCTCACCCTACTCGAATCTGAAGTCAAATGTCTGTTTGCTGATGATCTGGTGCTTCTGTCCCCAACCAAGGAGGGCCTACAGAAGCACCTAGATCTTCTGTACAGATCCTTTCAGACATGGGCCCTGACAGTAAATCTCAGTAAGACAAACATGGTGGTGTTCCAAAAAAGGTCCAGCACACAAAACACTACACATACCTCGGCCTAAACATCAGCGCCACAGGTAACTTCCACAAAGCTGTGAACGATCTGAGAGACAAGGCAAGAAGGGCCTTCTATGCCATCAAAAGGAATGTAAAATTCAACATACTAATTAGGATCTGGCTAAAAATACTTGAATCAGTTATAGAACCCATTGCCTTTTATGGTTGTGAGGTCTGGGGTCCACTCACCAACCAGGACTTCACAAAATGGGACAAACATACAGATTTCTGCAGAAATATCCTCCATGTACAACGTAAAAAAACAAATAATGCACGCAGAGCAGAATACCGCTAATGGTCAAAATCCAGAAAAGAGACGTTCAATTCTACAACCAATCAAGCTGGTCCTGAGGCTCTGTTCACAAACACAAACAGAGCCCCAGGACAGCTACACAATTAGACCCAACAAAAATCCTGAGAAAACAAATAGATAATTACTTAACACATTGAAAATAATTAACCAAAAAACAGAGCAAACTAGAATGCTATTTGGCCCTAAACAGAGTACACAGTGGCCTGACCACGGTACCTGACCACGGTACCTGACCACGGTGACTGACCCAAAATTAGGGAAAGCTTTTTTTTTTTTTACCTTTATTTTACTAGGCAAGTCAGTTAAGAACAAATTCTTATTTTCAATGATGGCCTGGGAACAGTGGGTTAACTGCCTGTTCAGGGGCAGAACGACAGATTTGTACCTTGTCAGCTTTGACTATGTACATGTAACAGACTCGCTCTGAGACCTTGAAGTAGTGGTTCCCCTTGCTTCTGCAAGGGCCGTGGCTTTTGTGGAGCGATGGGTAACGATGCTTCGTGGGTGACTGTTGTTGATGTGTGCAGAAAGTCCCTGGCTCGAGCCCGGGTTGGGGCGAGGGGACGGATTAAAGTTATACTGTTACATACAGACTCAGTGAGCATAACCTTGCTATTGAGAAGGCCGCCGTAGGCAGACATGGTTCTCAAGAGAAGACAGGCTAAGTGCTCACAGCCCACAAAATGAGGTGGAAACTGAGCTGCACTTCCTAACCTCCTGCCAAATATATGACCATATTAGAGAGACATACTTCCCTCAGATTACACAGATCCACAAAGAATTCTAAAACAAATAAAATGTTGATAAACTCCCATGTCTACTGGGTGAAATACCACAGTGTGCCATCACAGCAGCAAGATTTGTGACCTGTTGTCACAAGAAAAAGGTAACCAGTGAAGAACAAACACCACTGAATATAAAACCCACATTTATGTTCATTTATTTTCCCTTGTGTACTATTTTGTAACTAATTGCACATCGTTACAACACTGTATATTGACATAATGACATTTGAAATGTCTTTATTCTTTTGGAAACTTATATGAGTGAAATGTTTACTGTTCACTTTTTATTGTTTATTTCACTTTTATATATTATCTATTTGACTTGCTATGGCAATGTAAACATGTTTCCCATGCCAATAAAGCCCTTTGAATTGAATTGAAATGGAATTGAAAGAGAAAGAGAGGGAGAGAGAGAACAAAAGCGTCCGGGAAATACTCAATCACACCCACCTAACCTGGAAGGAACCGCGGCGATGAGAATGGGAGAGAAATGTCTGACAGGCTGAGGAGGAACGAACAAGAGCCTTGGACTTTGGCTCAAGTCTATAAGGGTTTAACGGTGTGAGCGGGACTCTTCATATGTGTCTGGTCTGACAGACCAGGGGTTTAATGATCGAGCACGCATGCACGCACACACACACACACACACACACACACACACACACACACACACACACACACACACACACACACACACCAAAGAACTTCCCACATTCCAGCGGCCCACTAAATATCTCTCCCGCCGTCGCACAATCAAAAGGGATTTACTGACAAATATTTCAAACTCCACACAACCTACTTGAGGGACACCATTGTTGACCTGTCTGCCACACTTTTAACAAGAGCCATGTCTCCAGACTAATTTCTAAAGAATTTTTTTTAGAGAGTGTAGCGAGAGAGAGAGAGAGAGAGAGAGAGCAATGGAAACCGCGTCTCCACTCCAGCAGTGTGCAAGACTAATGAGCAAGAAAACCTAGTGACACATCACACTCAGTTGGTTTAATGAAAACACAGGGCCAGGAATAGCCTCTCTGCAGTGTCTAGCCTCCGCTGCAGCGTGCAAGCGATTTAGCTCCCTGACAAAAAGCGAGCAAATTTTGGCGGCCCCCAATCACCCATCACCTCGACAGCCCCATCAATGTCATAGGCAGCAGGCGGCTGTGGCAGCGCAGCGACGCTCACATCACGGAAACTGCTGTGCATGCCCAGCTCCGTACCCGCTACCCGCTCCACCTTGCCCCCGACCCCCTCTGCCTGTGGTGGGCCACGTGCCATCTCAGCTGGCTGGCAGAGCTCCATGGGCCATCTGGACACCAGCCAGCCAGGGCATGAATGTTTTATGAGGGAGAGGGAGAGGGGAGGAGGAAGAGAGGGAGGGAGGGAGGGAGGGAGGGAGGGAGGGAGGGAGGGAGGGAGGAAGGGAGGGAGGAAGAGAGGGGGAGGGAGGGAAGGAGGAAGAGAGTGGGGGGAGGGAGGGAGAGGAGGAAGAGAGGGGGGGAAGAGAGTGGGGAGGGAGGGAGGGAGGGAGAGAGGAGAGAGGGGAGGGAGGGGGAGGGGAGGAAGAGGGGGAGGGAGGGAGGGGAGGAAGAGGGGGGGGTCACGTGTTCTGATTCTATACAGTATTGATAACTGATGAATATTAGGGGACTTCTAAAAACAGAACTGATGAGGAATTGATTGTGCTGACAGGCAGAGATCTACAGGAAAACATGACCTCAGAAATAGTAGCTGGTTTGCCAGCTGGGCAGAATGATGATGACATCATAGATACTGATCAGTCTTGTTCTGCATGAAATATGATGGAAGAAGAGGCTGCTATCCATAGTCATGTTGTATCAACATATAAGCTATTAATACGGTAAGGAGTTCTGCTACTGGAAAGTTGGAGGTTAGACTATATGTTGTGCCATGTCAATATAACCTTAAAAACTGGGTTCAGCAACTAGTTTCAAAGTCTATTCACCACGTACACAGGATACAACAGTATGAATAAAAACACACAAGAACTACGATGAGAGTTAAAGAAACACGAGAATGGAAGTATATACAGGTCAGTGTTAGTACCTTATTCAATGTGCAGGGGTACTGGAGTGGTTGTCTATACAGGTCAGTGTTAGTACCTTATTCAATGTCCAGGGGTACTGGAGGGGTTGTATATACAGGTCAGTGTTAGTACCTTATTCAATGTCCAGGGGTACTGGAGGGTTGTATATACAGGTCAGTGTTAGTACCTTATTCAATGTCCAGGGGTACTGGAGGGTTGTATATACAGGTCAGTGTTAGTACCTTATTCAATGTCCAGGGGTACTGGAGGGGTTGTATATACAGGTCAGTGTTAGTACCTTATTCAATGTCCAGGGGTACTGGAGGGTTGTATATACAGGTCAGTGTTAGTACCTTATTCAATGTCCAGGGGTACTGGAGGGTTGTATATACAGGTCAGTGTTAGTACCTTATTCAATGTGCAGGGGTACTGGAGTGGTTGTCTATACAGGTCAGTGTTAGTACCTTATTCAATGTCCAGGGGTACTGGAGTGGTTGTATATACAGGTCAGTGTTAGTACCTTATTCAATGTCCAGGGGTACTGGAGGGGTTGTATATACAGGTCAGTGTTAGTACCTTACTCAATGTGCAGGGATACTGGAGTGGTTGTATATACAGGTCAGTGTCAGTACCTTATTCAATGCGCAGGGGTACTGGAGTGGTTGTATATACAGGTCAGTGTCAGTACCTCATTCAATGTGCAGGGGTACTGGAGTGGTTGTATATACAGGTCAGTACCAGTACCTTATTCAATGTGCAGGGGTACTGGAGTGGTTGTATATACAGGTCAGTACCAGTACCTTACTCAATGTGCAGGGGTACTGGAGTGGTTGTATATACAGGTCAGTGTCAGTACCTTATTCAATGCGCAGGGTACTGGAGTGGTTGTATATACAGGTCAGTGTCAGTACCTCATTCAATGTGCAGGGGTACTGGAGTGGTTGTATATACAGGTCAGTGTCAGTACCTCATTCAATGTGCAGGGGTACTGGAGTGGTTGTATATACAGGTCAGTACCAGTACCTTATTCAATGTGCAGGGGTACTGGAGTGGTTATACAGTATATACAGGTCAGTGTTAGTACCTTATTCAATGTGCAGGGGTACTGGAGTGGTTATACAGTATATACAGGTCAGTGTCAGTACCTTATTCAATGTTCAGGGGTACTGGAGTGGTTATACAGTATATACAGGTCAGGGCTGAAAAGTGACTGGTAGTAGGATATACATGTAAAACAGGGCTGAAATACTTATGGTAATACAATATACAGTGGCAAGAAACAGTATGTGAACCCCTTTGGAATTACCTGGATTTCTGCATAAATTGGTCATCAAATTTGATCTGATCTTCATCTAAGTCACAACAATAGACAAACACAGTGTGCTTAAACTAGTAACACACAAATGATTGTTTTCTTGTCTATATTGAATACATAATTTAAACATTCACAGTGTAGGTTGGAAAAAGTATGTGAAACCCTGAAGCCAATGACTTCTCCAAAAGCTAATTGGAGTCAGGAGTCATCTGACCTGTCCAATCAATAAGAGGAGATTGGAGATGTTGGTTAGAGCTGCTTTGCCCTATAAAAAAACACTCACAAAATGTGAGTTTGCTATTCACAAGAAGCATTGCCTGATGTGAACCATGACTCGAACAAAAGAGATCTCAGAAAATTCCTTTTAACCGTTGTGCAGGTCTGATCCGCAACTCCAGAAAATGTTTGGTTGAGGTTATCGCTGCCAAAGGAGGGTCAACCAGTTATTAAATCCAAGGGTTCACATACTTTTCCCACCCTGCACTGTGAATGTTTACACGGTGTGTTCAATAAAGACATGAACAATTATAATTGTTTGTGTGTTATTACTTTAAGCAGGCTGTGTTTGTCTATTGTTGTGACTTAGATGAAGACCAGATCAAATGTTATGACCAATATGCAGAAAAACAGATAATTCCAAAGGGTTCACATACTGTTTCTTGCCACTGTATTTAGTGATTTGGTTTGATCTGGATATGGGCGTTGGCTCGGCTAGAATTTACATTGAATGCAATGTTGACGTCTCCTCTTTTAAAGTAATGCAATGTGTTATACACCACTTTAACAAGCAATATCTTCTTATTGTGGCTTCCCAAATGAGAGCATATTATTTCTTCAAATGTTGATAATGATATGGCTGGGACACCCGAACAGCAATATAGTGGTATTACATTGTGGTATTATGGGTCATGTGCTGAGCTGTGTGTCTGTCTCACTACCTAGGAGACCTGCTGGGTAACTTTTATCCTAGGCCCAGGGAAACAACGTTGCTATAGTAATGCAATCTAAGTGGGATAACCATAGCAACTGGGGCTTTCACTAGTAGAGATATTTTTTTTTTTAAAGAGACAATATTGGAGAGGGGGTGGGGTTGGAGGGATTCTGGATGGGGACAGAAACAGGGGGTGCGGTTTGGAGGATTCTGGATGGGGGCAGGGGTGAGAGATAAGAGGGGGATGGATGGAGGGAGGGGTATTTATCTGGTCCGATCAAATACAGGGGTTACGTAGAGTGATGGAGGAGGTGGTGTAGTCATGGAGGGACGGAGGAGGTGGTGTAGTCATGGAGGGATGGAGTAGGTGGTGTAGTCATGGAGGGATGGAGGAGGTGGTGTAGTCATGGAGGAGGTGGTGTAGTCATGGAGGAGGTGGTGTAGTCATGGAGGAGGTGGTGTAGTCATGGAGGGATGGAGGAGGTGGTGTAGTCATGGAGGAGGTGGTGTAGTCATGGAGGGACGGAGGAGGTGGTGTAGTCATGGAGGGATGGAGTAGGTGGTGTAGTCATGGAGGGATGGAGGAGGTGGTGTAGTCATGGAGGAGATGGTGTAGTCATGGAGGAGGTGGTGTAGTCATGAAGGAGGTGGTGTAGTCATGGAGGGATGGAGGAGGTGGTGTAGTCATGGAGGAGGTGGTGTAGTCATGGAGGAGGTGGTGTAGTCATGGAGGAGGTG
>NC_068433.1:12688633-12721133 GCF_023373465.1 Oncorhynchus keta
CTAAAAGAGTAACTTCTACCTGGAGCATGGGCCCAACACCAGTGATGTCATTATTCTTGCCCATAACCTTGGTTCATATGATATCAAAGGGTCTCTAGACCACAGCTTTCTGTCTTTCAGAGTCAGTCCTGGACAGACCTCTGGAAAAGGGACAGGTGATAACTAACTTTCACTGCAAACCTGAAATGTGAGCTTACTCAAGCCCTCAGTATTGGCATTGGCTGGCACAAGGTATATAGACGAGTTGGGCACTGTATTAACACACTGTATTTACACACTGTATTTACACACTGTATTTACACACTGTATTTACACACTGTATTTACACACTGTATTAACACACTGTATTTACACCCTGTATTTTTCTGGATAACAGCATCTGCTAAATGTAAGACCTATTGTCCACATTCTACCAAAATAACAATGGTATCAACCACATTCTTCAAAATAACAATGGTATCACCCACATTCTACCAAAACAACAATGGTATCACCCACATTCTACCAAAACAACAATGGTATCAACCACATTCTACCAAAATAACAATGGTATCACCCACATTCTACCAAAACAACAATGGTATCACCCACATTCTACCAAAACAACAATGGTATCACCCACATTCTACCAAAACAACAATGGTATCACCCACATTCTACCAAAACAACAATGGTATCACCCACATTCTACCAAAAATCTATTACAGTCAGTATTTTTATATTGAATACAGGCCCATGATCAACTGCATGTCTCAATAAAGTTCATTGCCGTGCACGTCCAACCACAGTCTTCCCCTGGGTTTCTTCTTGGATGCCCTTTAGAGTTGAATAATTCAGTTTGTTTATACACACACACACACACACACACACACACACACACACACACACACACACACACACACACACACACACACACACACACACACACACACACACACACACACACACACACACACACACACACACACACACACACCGCATCATCCCTGCTGCTCATAAAGGATAAATGGGGGTCGTTAGTGTGACCCGCCTCATTGGTCATTACGGGTTGTTAGCGTGACCCGCCTCAGGTTATTAAGACTTCAGACAGCATCAATCATTTATGACATGCTGAGGGCCTTCTGCTGCTGTTTACTGCCAGCCAGACTGGAGATGAGTACTGGGTCATTGATTAATCAGGTCTACTGCGCAGGAAAAGAGCAAGAGGAAGTGATTAAAGAGCACATATTTGATTGGTTCAAAGGAATCCATTAGTATCCGTGTTTCGCATAATCTAGCCAAATGATCCATAACTTCATACTTCCGATAACTGTCAAAGCGTGGCATAATGAAGCTACATTGTTTCTGCAAGGTTCCCTCAGTCATCAGAATCCCTGTGAGGCTGTTCATTATGGTATTAGTTATGGATAGTGCTAGCAATACATAACAGAGGGTTTGCACGCACATCTGTGAGAAGGTCTCATTTCCAAGGGCAACTTCACTACAGCAGAATAAATCGGAGGAGATATATCAAGGGCAATCGATGTGGCAAACACACATGATGGATCTAAGACAATGTTTGGAGACTTTTAAACCGTTCCTTCTTCCCTCCATTCTGTGAAGTAATCAGTGATCAAACACAGCCGTTGCATATCTGAAAGTAACACCATCCATCCCAGTAATGTCAGATAAGCAATTTCTCTAAGGAAGTTACAGTATCAAGGAAGGATGCAGTAATTACTGCAGTATCTACAACTGTCTAATACAGTATATATCAGTTAGTGTTTACAGGTGCCTGATACAGTAGATATCTGTTAGTATATATCTGTTGGTGTTTACAGCTGTCTGATACAGTAGATATCTGTTAGTATTTACAACTGTCTAATACAGTATATCTGTTAGTGTTTACAGCTGTCTAATACAGTATATATCAGTTAGTGTTTACAGCTGTCTAATACAGTATATATCTGTTAGTGTTTACAGCTGTCTAATACAGTATATATCAGTTATTATTTACAGCTGTCTAATACAGTATATATCAGTTAGTGTTTACAGCTGTCTAATACAGTATATATCTGTTAGTGTTTACAGCTGTCTAATACAGTATATATCTGTTAGTGTTTACAGCTGTCTAATACAGTATATATCAGTTATTATTTACAGCTGTCTAATACAGTATATATCTGTTAGTGTTTACAGCTGTCTAATACAGTATATATCAGTTAGTGTTTACAGCTGTCTAATACAGTATATATATGTTTTACCTTTATTTTACTAGGCAAGTCAGTTAAGAACAAATTCTTATTTTCTATGACGGCCTAGGAACAGTGGGTTAACTGCCTGTTCAGGGGCAGAACGACAGCTCGGGGATTTGAACTTGCAACCTTTCGGGTACTAGTCCAACGCTCTAACCACTAGGCTACCCTGCCGCCCCATCTATCTGTTAGTATCTGTTAGTATTTACAGCTGTCTAATACAGTATATATCTGTTAGTATTTACAGCTGTCTAATAGAGTATCTATCTGTTAGTATATATCTGTTAGTATTTACAGCTGTCTAATACAGTATATATCTGTTAGTATTTACAGCTGTCTAATAAAGTATATATCTGTTAGTATCTGTGGCAGTATTACATTGAAATACCCTTCCATAGACACCAATAGATGGCAGTAACACATTGAAATAACTCTTCCATAGACACCAATAGATGGCAGTAATACATTGAAATACCCTTCCATAGACACCAATAGATGGCAGTAACACATTGAAATAACTCTTCCATAGACACCAATAGATGGCAGTAATACATTGAAATACCTCTTCCATAGACGTTAATAGATGGAAGTGTTACATTAAAATACCTCTTCAATAGAAACCAATAGATGGCAGTGTTACATTGAGATACCTCTTCCATAGACATCAATAGATAGAAGTGTTATTACAATGAGATACCTCTTCCATAGACACCAATAGATGGCAGTAATACATTGAGATACCTCTTCCATAGACATCAATAGATAGAAGTGTTACATTGAAATACCTCTTCTATAACCTAGGCCAGGGGTACTCAAGTACCGTTTGAGAAGGTCCGGTCACACAAATGTCCTAGGTGGCACATTTTGCATTGGGCAGAGATTTATTTTCTGTTTTAAAGCAAATATCCTGCAATTCTACTCATTGTTTCATGTGTGTTTATATGATACCAGGGGTTGAAGCCCGGCCAAGTAAAAAAGAAAGGGGGGCTGCGGTCCATATGAACCCGCTTTAGGTCCGCGGCCCATCAGTTGAGGGTGGGGTACCTAGAATAACCCGTAAACACAGCATGGGAGAATGGACAGTAACTGTTTCCATCACATGACTAACACCAGACATATATCACCGCCACACACACACACACAGTCACACACACACTGCATGCATCAGCCTTTTCTTTCTCCATCCATCTTTTCCACGTCTTTCAGTGAAACACGTTTATCGCCTGATCCTAAATCAGATGTAGAGGCGGGTACTCAGAATGCCACAGGGAGATGACGCCTGATTCATAACTCAGCCACAACTGGTCTAGGACCAGTGGGAAAACCTCCATACAGTGTCGTCTCTCTCGCTCTCTCTCTCTAATGAAATACTGTATCACTACAAATCATGGGTAGGCCTGTGTCAGCAGCTATGGCGCTAACAGATGGCTAACAGGGAAGGGTACATAGATCCATTCTGTGACCCGTCATTTCCGTCATTAACAGTATTGATCTAAGAACTGGCAGTGATCTCAGGTTCTGTGCTTGTGTTACTGACGCTTGGACCTAGGAGAGGACTGCATATTACAGAGACCAAATGTGAGTCCCAAACAGCACCCTATTCCCTATATATTCTATCTGTATATTCTGTCTATATATCCAGTCTATATTTTCTTTCTGTATATTCTAGTTATATATTCTGGCTGTATATTCTGTCTGTATAATAAAGGTGATTCTGATTGTACATATAGTTGTGCCTCTAACAGTAAACAACATACACTAAGTGGACAGTTTATTAGGTACAGCACCCCTTTCGGGAAAATAGTTAGCTCCTACAGACAATGAGTCACGTTGCTGTGGCTTGCTATATAACGCACGCAGACAGGCATTAAGGCATTAAGTTACTGATCAACTGAATGTTAGAATGGGCAAAACCAGTGACCTAAGTTACTTTGAGTGTGGTATAATCATCGGTGCCGGGCGCGCCAGTTCCAGTATCTCAGAGACGACCGCCCTCCTGGGCTTTTCACGCACGACAGTATCCAGAGTTTATTGAGTATGGTGCAACAAACTAAAAACATCCACTCAGTCCTGTGGGTGGAACTAGATTGTTGATGAGAGGACGAAGGAGAATGGCAAGAATGGTGCAAGCTAATAGGTGGGCCACAAACAGACAAATAACAATGCAGTACAACAGTGGTGTGCAGAACGGCACCTCAGAACGCACAACTCGTTTATCCTTGTCACAAGAAGAAACGTTTCCATCGGGCACCCGATCACACCAACACTGGACAATTTTAAGAATGGAAAAACATTGCCTGGTCCAAAGAATCCCAGTTCCTGTTGCGTCATGCTGATGTCAAAGTCAGGATTGGTGTAAGCAGCGTGAGTCCATGGCCCCATCCTGCCTGGTGTCAACGGTACAGGCTGCTGGCGGTGATGTAATATTTTTCTGGCACACGATACGTCCCTTGATATCCAATTGAGCAATGTTCCCACACCCCAAAGAATTCAGTCTGTTTTGGAGGCAAAGGGGAGTCTGACCAGGAATTATATGGGTGTACCTAATAAACTGGCCGCAGAGTGTATGATACAGTATCATCTGTTATCGTCTGTTACACTGATAGCCTTGTTGAAAATATATCACCACAGCATTAGCTACCACAGTTACAGTTAGTGCTGTACATTGCTGGGAACAGTGTGTGTTAGGGATTGACTTCCTGCCCAGCAACCATTGATTGCAATTGAAACTGATGAGTGTTTCATAGCTTTTTTATTTAACCTTTATTTAACTAGGCAAGTTAGTTAAGAACACAATTCTTATTTACAATGACAGCCTGGGAACAGTGGGTTAACTGCCTTGTTCAGGGGCAGAACGACAGATGTTTACCTTGTCAGCTCAGGGATTCAATCCACCAACCTTTCGGTTACTGGCCCAACGCTCTGACCACTAGGCTACCTGCCATCTGTACAGACTAGTTGAAACGTATCTCCTACAGCCATGCTGGGACAAAACATACAATTAGAAACATCAATGTGAAGTCACTCAGGGACATTCGTGCCATAGAATGTTATGTTATGCGTAGCCCGTTTAACCATGGGCTATTTTAACTCCCTGTTCGGGATCTGAGAGAGTGAGCCCTAGGGAACCATTTTGCTTGAGTTTTTCCTATCTACATGATCCGGCCAAGAAGAACTCTAGTCCCTAGCAGGCTATTGCATAACTAGGGCCTCCAAATTTTTTCCTAGTCTGGTCATGTGGTCCAAAAGCATAGGACATGCTAATGTTCTCTCAACATTGAGAAAGCATTTAGAGAACCTTGCATTGGCAAAATAAGACAGACACACTCAAGACACAGAAATTATATTAACTTTGAAATTGTAATATCATTCAAACCATTATACTGTCTGATACAGTGAAAGGATCTTCACTCACTCACTTTTGCCAGAGACTTTCAACCTAACTTTTAAAGTTTAATGCAGAAGTCGATGGGCATTAATCTGATGAAGTCAGGTATCCATTTTTATTCAGACCTCTGATCTCTTGGTTCTCATACAGCAGAAGCTCAGTATTGGACCCCATTTAGTTATCTTAAAAAGCTGAAAAGTAAATCAGGTGATAAATGAGTTTATCAAAAGGCACATCTCAATAGGCGGTCCAGGTGTCCTCTGACATAGCACAGGTGGGGGGTGGGGGGGCTTTCCTCTTTTGTCCCTCTATTGTACCTCTATTGTACCTCTATTGTACCTCTATTGTACCTCTATTGTACCTCTATTGTACCTCTATTGTTCCAGCAAGTAGGTAGGGAGGCTGATGATGTCAGAGTGCACCATCAGACCAACTTCTTGAATTGTCAAACCCTTGAATTTTGCAAATGTGTCTAAAAAACACTTTCTGAATAAATAGTTTTGGGACCCTTAAGTGTGTGTACTTTACTGTATTTACACTTGTAATATGGTTTTTCAACAGGAAAGGTTATAAAATAGATGGAGTGGGACTTGAATTCCACAAGGTTTGATTTTGGGTCCGGTACTGTTCAGTTAATATTTGTTACCCCTTGGCAGCATTATCAGAAAACACGGCATTGATTTTCACTGCTATGCAGACAAAACACAAACTTTACATGTCTAGCTCCACGGATAAATTATTAGACTGTATTAGTGATTGAAATACTTGGATGGCTCACAACTTCATCTGGCTGCACATTTTAATTCACGGGCAATAAAGATAAAACACCAGGTAAAAAACCTAGGTGATATTTTAGATTCTGAACTCAATTCTGAATCACACATTAGGAATGTGACCAAAACAGCTTTTTACCACCTGAGGAACATTGCCAGGGTGCAGCCGTTTCTCTCTCAGTCTTATACAGAGAGACTCGTCCATGCTTTTATTACAAGCAGGCTTGACTACTGTAATGCTCTCCTGTCTGATCTACCCAAGAAAGCCATTGATCAACTGGAAAACATACAGAATGCTGCAGCACAGGTACTGACCAAGACCAGACAGAGAGCACACATTACACTGGTTTTAAGGTCTCTGTACTGTAAAACATACAGAATGCTGCAGCACAGGTACTGACCAAGACCAGACAGAGAGTACACATTACACTGGTTTTAAGGTCTCTGTACTGTAAAACATACAGAATGCTGCAGCACAGGTACTGACCAAGACCAGACAGAGAGTACACATTACACTGGTTTTAAGGTCTCTGTACTGTAAAACATACAGAATGCTGCAGCACAGGTACTGACCAAGACCAGACAGAGAGTACACATTACACTGGTTTTAAGGTCTCTGTACTGTAAAACATACAGAATGCTGCAGCACAGGTACTGACCAAGACCAGACAGAGAGCACACATTACACTGGTTTTAAGGTCTCTGTACTGTAAAACATACAGAATGCTGCAGCACAGGTACTGACCAAGACCAGACAGAGAGCACACATTACACTGGTTTTAAGGTCTCTGTACTGTAAAACATACAGAATGCTGCAGCACAGGTACTGACCAAGACCAGACAGAGAGTACACATTACACTGGTTTTAAGGTCTCTGTACTGTAAAACATACAGAATGCTGCAGCACAGGTACTGACCAAGACCAGACAGAGAGCACATATTACACTGGTTTTAAGGTCTCTGTACTGTAAAACATACAGAATGCTGCAGCACAGGTACTGACCAAGACCAGACAGAGAGCACACATTAAACTGGTTTTAAGGTCTCTGTACTGTAAAACATACAGAATGCTGCAGCACAGGTACTGACCAAGACCAGACAGAGAGTACACATTACACTGGTTTTAAGGTCTCTGACTGGCTGTCTGTGGGTTTTAGAATTCATTTAAATAATCTCCTATTGGTTTTTAAATCAATCCATGATTGTGCACCACTATACATGTCAGACATGCTTTTAAGTTATGTAACTATCCCAAAGCCTAGGACTAAGAGGTAATGAGAAGCAGCCTTTAGTTACTCTGCCCCCGGCCTCTGGAGTAGCCTGCCAGAGAACCTGAGGGCTGAAACTGTGGACATATTTAAAAGAGATCTTAAAACACCTTTTAAGCTTTGCTTTTCCTTCCTTGTTTTTAGTCGTTCAGTTTTTATTAATTTATCGTTCAATGTCCCGCCAAGGTTAGACTGAATTCCCATGAGAATCCATTTGTTTTGGGAGGGGAAAGTCACTTCTAATTTCCTCATGACATAAACCTGAGCTGGGCAGCGTAGCTCGTCTGTAAACACACTTTACACAGGTTGCACACGCACACAGACACACACACCCAACAGCCATTATTCCAGATGAAGAGGAGCCTGTGACAGTCCAACAATAACAGCACAGGGGGATATAATGAGTGTTGTTGGTGGAATAGTACTATTAGAATCTGTGTCATGGTCATTAGAGAAACCCTCCCGGATCCTTCACAGTAGAGTAGAGTACCCCTGTACTGAACTGTAATGATGGTCCAAGTTTCTCAAGTACACCACAAGCCTTCAGAACCAATCCAGGTACCACAAGCCTTCAGAACCAATCCAGGTACCACAAGCCTTCAGAACCAATCCAGGTACCACAAGCCTTCAGAACCAATCCAGGTACCACAAGCCTTCAGAACCAATCCAGGTACCACAAGCCTTCAGAACCAAACCAGGTACCACAACCCTTCAGAACCAATCCAGGTACCACAAGCCTTCAGAACCAAACCAGGTACCACAAGCCTTCAGAACCAATCCAGGTACCACAAGCCTTCAGAACCAATCCAGGTACCACAAGCCTTCAGAACCAATCCAGGTACAAAACAGGTACCACAAGCCTTCAGAACCAATCCAGGTACCACAAGCCTTCAGAACCAATCCAGGTACAAAACAGGTACCACAAGCCTTCAGAACCAAACCAGGTACAAAACAGGTACCACAAGCCTTCAGAACCAATCCAGGTACCACAAGCCTTCAGAACCAATCCAGGTACAAAACAGGTACCACAAGCCTTCAGACCCAATCCAGGTACCACAACCCTTCAGAACCAATCCAGGTACAAAACAGGCACCACAAGCCTTCAGAACCAAACCAGGTACCACAAGCCTTCAGAACCAATCCAGGTACAAAACAGGTACCACAAGCCTTCAGAACCAAACCAGGTACCACAAGCCTTCAGAACCAATCCAGGTACAAAACAGGTACCACAAGCCTTCAGAACCAATCCAGGTACAAAACAGGTACCACAAGCCTTCAGAACAAAACCAGGTACAAAACAGGTACCACAAGCCTTCAGAACCAATCCAGGTACAAAACAGGTACCACAAGCCTTCAGAACCAATCCAGGTACAAAACAGGTACCACAAGCCTTCAGAACAAAACCAGGTACAAAACAGGTACCACAAGCCTTCAGAACAAATCCAGGTACAAAACAGGTACCACAAGCCTTCAGAACCAATCCAGGTACAAAACAGGTACCACAAGCCTTCAGAACAAAACCAGGTACAAAACAGGTACCACAAGCCTTCAGAACAAATCCAGGTACAAAACAGGTACCACAAGCCTTCAGAACCAAAACAGGTACCACAAGCCTTCAGAACCAATCCAGGTACAAAACAGGTACCACAAGCCTTCAGAACCAAAACAGATACAAAACAGGTACCACAAGCCTTCAGAACCAATCCAGGTACAAAACAGGTACCACAAGCCTTCAGAACCAATCCAGGTACAAAACAGGTACCACAAGCCTTCAGAACCAAACCAAGTACCACAAGCCTTCAGAACCAATCCAGGTACAAAACAGGTACCACAAGCCTTCAGAACCAATCCAGGTACAAAACAGGTACCACAAGCCTTCAGAACCAAACCAGGTACCACAAGCCTTCAGAACCAATCCAGGTACAAAACAGGTACCACAAGCCTTCAGAACCAAACCAGGTACCACAAGCCTTCAGAACCAATCCAGGTACAAAACAGGTACCACAAGCCTTCAGAACCAATCCAGGTACAAAACAGGTACCACAAGCCTTCAGAACCAAACCAGGTACCACAAGCCTTCAGAACCAAACCAGGTACCACAAGCCTTCAGAACCAAACCAGGTACCACAAGCCTTCAGAACCAATCCAGGTACAAAACAGGTACCACAAGCCTTCAGAACCAATCCAGGTACAAAACAGGTACCACAAGCCTTCAGAACCAAACCAGGTACCACAAGCCTTCAGAACCAATCCAGGTACAAAACAGGTACCACAAGCCTTCAGAACCAAACCAGGTACCACAAGCCTTCAGAACCAAACCAGGTACCACAAGCCTTCAGAACCAAAACAGGTACCGCAACCCTTCAGAACCAATCCAGGTACAAAACAGGTACCACAAGCCTTCAGAACCAATCCAGGTACAAAACAGGTACCACAAGCCTTCAGAACAAAACCAGGTACAAAACAGGTACCACAAGCCTTCAGACCCAAACCAGGTACAAAACAGGTACCACAAGCCTTCAGAACAAATCCAGGTACAAAACAGGTACCACAAGCCTTCAGAACCAAACCAGGTACCACAAGCCTACAGAACCAAACCAGGTACAAAACAGGTACCACAAGCCTTCAGAACCAATCCAGGTACAAAACAGGTACCACAAGCCTTCAGAACCAATCCAGGTACAAAACAGGTACCACAAGCCTTCAGAACCAAACCAGGTACCACAAGCCTACAGAACCAAACCAGGTACAAAACAGGTACCCACAAGCCTTCAGAACCAATCCAGGTACAAAACAGGTACCACAAGCCTTCAGAACCAATCCAGGTACAAAACAGGTACCACAAGCCTTCAGAACCAATCCAGGTACAAAACAGGTACCACAAGCCTTCAGAACCAATCCAGGTACAAAACAGGTACCACAAGCCTTCAGAACCAAACCAGGTACCACAAGCCTACAGAACCAAACCAGGTACAAAACAGGTACCCACAAGCCTTCAGAACCAATCCAGGTACAAAACAGGTACCACAAGCCTTCAGAACCAAACCAGGTACAAAACAGGTACCACAAGCCTTCAGAACCAAACCAGGTACCACAAGCCTACAGAACCAAACCAGGTACAAAACAGTTGTCCATAATATTTACACTTACCTAAAAGAGAGGAGATAGAAAAACAGCAGGTTAATATTAGACAATTGATGAAGGGCATAAGGTCACATACATGTACATGGGAACACAGATTAGATGTGTTTGTGTGTCACACCTGGACTGAAGCCAGATACTGAGGCTCCACAGGGAAGCTAACAACAACGCCCCTCTCCTCAGCAACAGGCAGTAGAGAAAGAAAAGGAGAGAGAGATTGAGAGAGAAAGAGAGGGAGACAGAGCGAGAGAGCGAGAGGGAGAGATACAGAGAGAGAGAGCGAGAGGGAGAGATACAGAGAGAGAGACACAAAGAGAGAGACAGAGAGCAAGAGAGAGAGGGAGGAAGAGAGAGAGAGAAGAGAGAGAGGCAGAGAGACAGAGAGACAGAGAGACAGAGAGAGGGGGGGAGAGACAGAAAGAGAGAAAGGGAGAGAGAGAAGGGGGGGGGGGGGGACACCCTACCTGGCTGTGAGATATGCTATCTATAGTATCTCTATGTAAGACAAGGTATTGTTTACCATAGTGTAAGGCAAGCTATGGCTTGACCTATGCTATTCATCACCCAGAGTGCTAAGGCATGTCTGTCTTTTCCAAGTCTTATAGTAACCCAGAGTCAGTAGCAGGGTCATGAACTATGTCCTCCTCTTCCAGCCTCCTGTTGCCTGTACAGAGGGTCAGAGGGGAGGAAGATAATAAGACAGACTTTCCTCTTTCTATCAAGATATCTGTCTATCAATCCACACACACGCACACACACACACACACACACACACACACACACACACACACACACACACACACACACACACACACACACACACACACACACACACACACACACACACACACACACACACACACACAGAGAGACACACATCCATCAATTAGCCATTAGCATCCATCAATATCTAATTCAGTGAATGTGTATGTTCTGGCCAGCGGCAATCAGCGGCAATCAGCTACTTCTCAGAGGGCTGGTCAGATGAATGTCAGAGACAACTCCTCACCCCATTCCACCAAAAAGAGCCTCAGTCCCATAGACAGAGACACAGATTGGTGCAGAGCAGAGGGAGGGAGTGAGAGGAGAAAGAGAGAGACAGACAAGAAGGGAGTAGAGAGAGAGAGAGAAAGAGAGAGACAGACAAGAAGGGAGTAGAGAGAGAGAGACAGACATGAAGGGAGTAGAGAGAGAGAAAGAGAGAGGGGGGGAGGAGAGAGAGAGGGGACAGACATGAAGGGAGTAGAGAGCGAGAGAGAGAGAGAAAGAGAGAGACAGACAAGAAGGGAGTAGAGAGAGGCAGACATGAAGGGAGTAGAGAGAGAGAAAGAGAGAGGGGGGGAGAAGGGAGGAGAGAGAGAGGGGACAGATAGAGAGACAGACAGAGCGTGACCAGGCAGTGGGCAGCATGTTCCCCTCTCTCACCTCCCTGAGAGGAATACTGATCTTGACCAACAGCAATGTCTTTGTTCTCGTGGGAACGCTGTCTGGTACAGTATTAAGTCGTATTGTTAATGTCAGTGGGTGTAATGATAAGAATATCAGACTATTGAAAATGACTGAGTGTTAACTGATTTGACAGGTGGACATTTCTACAATAAATGTTCACACAATACTGTAATAAATCTGGCTAATTTGTGTCGCTATAACCCGTCAATCAAGTGCTTCAAGAATGCAAGCGTGAATCGTAAAATGTATCTTTACGTTATTGCGAAGGCATTGATAGCCTTTGACTAAAGGAATGATGCTAACCAAAGAGATGTTTAAATAAGGAACTGCATTTTTCCGGAAGGTGCTTTACAACAGGGCTGTAAAATGCTACTGAGAAGTACAAGGCAAAGCACATACCAATACTGTAGACTATGGTTTTGCAAGGCACAGAAATCATGAAGCCTTTTCTACAATCTTAGATGTGTTTCCGTTGATGATGTTTCTTTACTGACTCTGCTCTGGTATTGTCCCGTGACGTGACAGACGGCACACTGCTACGGTGACATGACACAGTGTTCTCTCCTCTGTGTGTGGTTGGACAAAGTTCTCTGTCTGTCATTCAGAGACACAGAATAAGGGGAAAGAGGGAGTTGGACGTCTCCTCTGGCTGGGGTGGACTGTAATGTGGAATGCAGGCAGGCAGGACCTAAGTGAGACACAGCCTTGTGCTCAAGGAGGGAAGAGAGGAAGGGGGGGTGGGGCTATACAGAGAGAGATACAGAATAGAAAGGACAGGGGAAGTGTTGTATAGCACACTGTATTACTTAGACAACTAATATAAGGACAGGACATGAGACGGGAGTGGAAATTAATGTGGGCATTGTTTAATGTGTCTCACAGGAAGAACATTCCAACTATTTCAACGTAGGTAAGCAAAGGGGGTTACAGGTGCCCTACAGGGACAAAACTAGAATATCAATACACAACATATTCCTTCCCCTTTACCTTTGATGACTCATAAGGAAAATATTCAATGTAAATATTCAACGTTTTGCCTATTGTTTTCTTTTTAACATAAGTCCTCTTAATGTAAATAAATTAACTTTTCAGAATAACCTTTTTTAAACTAGGGAAAGAGGGTCGATTGCCTCAGTTCCCAGACTTAACCCTGGGGTGTATTCTGCCCCAATGTCAGGGGTTACTAAATAGTCAAATTGTCAGGGGGTCGTCTTTCTCTTGCAGGTTAATGACGACGTACAGGTGAGTCTACAGTCACATTATCTCTGAGTCTGAGTGATGATGGTGTATGCCCAGACTGGGGTGCAACAGTACCCTGAGTAGGCTCTCTGGCTGGTTCAGGTGAGTCCGGGCGCTTTCCACATTTGTAGGTTGCTGCAGTGGATGTTCAGGTGATGGCTCGTAGTCATGGTAGGTCTCCAGTAGCTGATCTTGGTTTTTCACTTGACAGGAGTCATCTCTGAGGTTGGTTCGGGCAACAGTTGATCCACGTGTCTCCTCCAGATGATGTTTTCCGGTGAGTGAACTGTGTAGGACACAGGCCCTGTTTGTGCAACCACAGCAGCTGGTATCCACTTTGGACCTTTGCAGTAGTTTCGAGCAAGACCTCTCTCTCTCCAGCTATGAAGCTTCTTTCTTTTGCTTTGCTCCGTCTCTCCACCTGTGCTCTCTGTTGTGTCTGTACAACCTGTTAAGTCTTTCAGTCCAGGTCTCAGGTTGAGTCACATGTGAAGCTGTCTTTTCATCATGGCTGACGCGGGTGCCACTTTGGTTGTAGCATGGGGAGTGTTTCTGTAGGTTAACAGGAAGGTGTTTAGAAACCTATTGAGGGAGCCGTTCCCTTGTGATGACTTTAAAGCTTGCTTCATCGTTTGGGCAAACCTTTCAGCGAGGCCGTTCGTTGCAGGGTGATACGGCGCTGACTTGATGTGCTGAATTCCATTTGCTTCCATGAATGACCGGAACTCTTCAGACACCAGTTGGGGGGATTATCACTAACGAGTTGCGTTGGCAAGCCGAAGAGACTGAAGATTGACCGTAGCTCTTCGATGGTTCTCTCCGCTGATGTGCTCTTCATCACTGTGACCTCAGGCCATTTCCTGTGTGCGTCAACTACGACTAAGAACATACGATCCTCCAGTGGGCCTGCATAGTCTATGTGGACTCGCTGCCAAGGCTCCTCTGGGAAGTCCCATGGGTGTAGTGGCGCTAGCTGAGATATGTTCCTAATCTTTTGACATGCAGAACATGACTTGACCTTATCTTAGATAGCTGCGTCTAGACCTGGCCACCAAAAGTAGCTGTGTGCAATCTCCTTCATTCGCACCATGACACAGTGCCCTGAATGGAGTTCTTCAAGCACCTGCCTTCTCAGTGAGCAGTGGTATGATGACTCGAAAACCCCATAGCATGCATCCAAACTGAACTGTGAGCTTGTTTCTCCTCACTAGGTAAGGTTGTAGGCTGTCCGACATCTCTCCTTCTTTTCCATGAGTGACAATGTCCACAACCTCAGACATCACTGGATCAGTATGGGTTAACTTTTTCACTTGGACAGATGTAACTGGGTCGTTGGTCACTTCCTTGAAGTAGAAGATTTCAGCCTGGGAGTGCTCAGTGTGTGTGACAGGTAAGGGAAGCCTTGAGAGACTGTCTGTATAATGCCCTTCACTGCATGTGGCTGGCTGCAAGCAACGGAATGCCGGTGTGGGGACCAAAGATGGAGGTGAGGGGTCTATGGTCCGTCAGCAGTGTGAATCGTCGGCCAAACAGAAACTGATGAAATGTCTTCTTAACTCCAAACACAATGGCGAGTGCTTCATGCTCTATCTGTGCATAACTGCTCTCGGCTTTACTTAAGCTCCATGATGCGAAAGCAACTGGCCTTTCTTCACCTGATGGCATGATGTGTGAGACATCACATGCCAACTGTAATGGCAAGTTGGGGTTGAAGTGGGTTAGGGCCTCTGACTGAGCTAAGGCTGTTTTCACTTGAAGGCCTCCTCACGTCTGTCTGTCCACTTCCACTGTTTGGTTTTGTTCAAAAGTTCATGCAGTGGCTTTAACATGTTAGGTAGGTTTGGCACAAACTTTGCGTAGTATGTCAGTAGTCCTAAGACTGATCTCAGCTGACTCACGTTCTGTGGGGATGGAGCTTCCGCAACGGCCTTCACCTTCGATGGCGCCTTGTGGAGCCCCGAACTGTCGATGACGTGGCCCAGGTACTCAACAGAGGGCCGGAAAAACTCGCATTTGTTCTTTCAGACCCTCAGACCGTACTCCTCCAATCTCTGTAGTGTAACATTCAGGTTTCTCAGGTGCTCCTGCTCGTCTTTGCCGGTGATGAGTAGATCATCGAGGGAACATTGGACCCCAGTGAGCCCTCTCAGTATCTGGTCCATAGCTCTCTGAAACAAGGACAGAGCTGAGGTGATTCCAAATGGAAGCATCCGGTACCTGTACAGTCCTTTGTGAGTCACTATGGTCAACAGTTCTTGTGACTCTAGGTTCACATGCATCTGTAGATAGACTTATGTCAGGCCTATCTTACTGAATTTTTATCCTCCAGCTAAACCAGAAAAGAGGTTGTCAATGAGGGGTAGTGGATATTTTTCAGCAGTCAAGACTGGGTTAATGGTGACTTTGAAATCACCACAGAATCTGAGTGATCCATCGTTTTTCATGACTGGAACAACGGGTGTAGCCCATTCACTAACATTCACTGGATCCAATACTCCACTCTCCACTAGTCTTAGCTCAATTTAAACTTTTGGTTTTATGGCGTATGAGACAGGTCTAGCTTTGAAGCATTTTGGCTTGCTGTCTGGTTTCACGGTCAGTTAAACTGTTATGTCCTTCATACTGCCAAGTTCTCCTTTCCACGATATCCTTAATATCCCATGTAGGTTTGTGTCCTCTTTTGTAACCATGTGAATTTCCTGACAGTTTAGTTTGATCTTTTCCAGCCATGTGCGTCCTAGCAATGCTGGATGGTTGCCTTTCACAATGTAGAGTGGTAGCTTTACCTTCTGTTTGTTGAGCTCCACTGTAACAATCACACTTCCTCTCACTGGAACAATCTCACCGGTGTATGTTTTCAGCATCATCTCTGTGGGCCGTAGTGTGAGGTGAGGTAGTTTCTCCTTGTATACAGCCTCAGACAGCGAAGATATGGCTGCTCCAGTGTCCACTTGCATCCGTACTGCGTTTCCATCTAGTAGTGGTGTCACCCAGTATCCATTGTCTGAAATGGACAAAACATGCAAAGATTCTTCCCCTTCAGACAGGGTATCACTTTGTTCATCCTCTGTGTGCTCCATTTTATGCACTTTCTTTTTGTGCTCCCTGAAGTCGCTTTTCATTTGTTCAGTACTTTTGTTTGATTGTGTCTTTTTGTTTTTACATGCACGTTCAATGTGACCCTTTTTCCCACAACTTCTGCAGTCTAAGTCTTTGTACCAACACTCCTCTGCTTGGTGACCTGGTTTCCCACAGCGATAGCATGGCTTCCCACCTCCTGCCTTGTTTTTTAACCACGTAGACACCTTATGCACTTTGGTCAATGCACTTAGCTGTTGTGCGTCTTTATTTGCCATTTGCATTGACGTACTCACTTCTATTGCTCTCTGCAATGTTAAGTTTACTCTCAATCAAAAGGCGTTTCTGAATTGCCTCGCTGCGCATGCCACACACTAACCTATCACGTATAGTGTCACTCATTGATCGCCCAAATTCACAGTGTTCAGACAACTGTTTCAATACAGCCACAAACTGTGAGATTGATTCCCCCTCCTCTTGATTTCTCTTGTGAAACCTGAATCTCTCTGCGATTATCAGTGGTTTGGGAGAATAATGCCCTTTTAAGGTAGCCACAATCATGATATGATTTATGACTAGGTTTTTCAGGCGTTACTAGGCTGCACAGTAGATTGAATGTTTTTCCTCCGATAACAGTCAAAAATGTTCTGCTTTAATTCCATTTGCCAACACAAAGTACTCCAAACGTTCTGTGTAAGAACTCCATCGTTCCACAGATTCATCAAATGTTCCTATATTTCAAACCAATGCAGACATTTTCCGTTTATTTTTATTTCTCACACTTTTCAGACGGTCCCTTACTCCCAGACCGTTTTTTTTTCTTTTAACTCATGACTTCACTTTCTCCCGCAGTGAAACTCTTCCTATCCCTCGAGGGTCTCATTGCTGTGACATCAAAAGCAAGTTAGCATCACTCGACTGGCTAGCTCCACGTTTTGTTTGCGTCTTTCTACAGCGGAAAAAAAATAACGAATTTAACTCAGACTTTCTGCCGAAGATAATGACCGCAAACGTGAGAACATTTCTTCCTCGTCGCCAGTTTTGTTGTATAGCACACTGTATTACTATGAGGATTCTGTGTTATGCACTATAGCCCGTTACCATATATGTGATTGAATATTATCTGCTGTTGGCTTGTGTGGATGTATGTATGTGTTATGCAACATAGCTGACTTGAGACATTGTTAACAGTTTCAGGGCCATGGGCCTTTCTCATGATGGAAAAATACAGAATAACATGAAGACAGGAACTGTGCAATGAGTTGGGGGGGCACATTCAGAACGTAGTGTTGCGAGAACAAACGGTATTTTGTTAGATAACAGGAGCCAGGTGCCTGATAACTGTATATTCTACACAACTACAACGACTGACCGCTGGAGCGCCCGGGGGATGGGACCAGCTCTGCGCCAACAATCAACGATAGGCTGGGTGAGTCTAAACCACGCCCAGTCTCTATTCTGACAGGCTGGCTCAGAAGCAGGAACTACTTCTGTCAAGAGTATATTATAATATCTTTGTCAGGAACAAGTCAGTTCTCTGTTTGCCCTGCGAGGTGGGACAGAGAGCCCGTATATAAGAAAATTGCATTTACCACTTATTGCTTAGCTAATAAAAAATACATAGTATACAATCGGTGACTCAATGTCATATTTATCCTGATACCAGATTTGAATTGACGCAACCCTAACATTACTTATACAACTAATATAAAGACAGGACATGAGACGGCAGTAGAAATTAATGTGGGCATTGTTTAATGCGTTTCACAGGAAGAACATTCCAACTATTTCAACGTAGGTAAGCAAAGGGGGTTACAGGTGCCCTACAGGGACAAAACTAGAATATCAATACACAACAGGAAGGATAAAAGAGCGAGATAGAACTTGTGTGAGTGTAATGTTTATTGTTCATTTTTATTGTTTATTTCTCTTTTGTTTATTATCTACTTCACTTGCTTTGGCAATGTTAACATACATTTCCCATGCCAATAAAGACCTTGAATTGAATTGAGAGAGAGAGAGAACACAAACACAAACAGACCCCACAGTCCCAGGAGAGAAACACATTTGGACCCAACCAAATGATGAAAAAGCAAAAAGACAACTATTTGACACACCGGAAAGAATCAACCAAGAAACAGAGAAAATTGGAATGCTATCTGGTCCTAAAACAGAGAGCACACTGTGGCAGAATACCTGAGAGCATAGCCTTGCTATTGAGAGAGGCCGCCATAGCCTGTCCTCTCGAGGGCAAGGTCTGCCTATGTGCCCACTGCCCACAAAATGAGGTGGAAACTGAGCTGCACTTCCTAACCTCCTGCCAAATGTATGACCACATTAGAGACACATACACTACATGACCAAAAGTATATGGACACATGCTCGTCGAACATCTCATTCCAAAATCAAGCGCATTAATATGGAGTTGGTCCCACTTTACTGCTGTAACAGCCTCCACTCTTCTGGGAAAGCTTTCCACTAGATGTTGGAACATTGCTGCAGGGACTTGCTTCCATTCAGCCACAAGAGTATTAATGAGGTCGTGCACTGACGTTGGGCTATTAGACCTGGCTCACAGTCGGCATTCCAATTCATCCCAAAGGTGTTTGATAGTGTTGAGGTCAGGGCTCTGTGCAGGCAAGTCAACCATTTCTGTATGGACCTCGCTTTGTGCACGGGCGAATTTTCATGCTAAAACAGGAAAGAGCCTTCCCCAAACTGTTTCCACAAAGTTGGAAGCACAGAATTGTCTAGAATGTCGTTGTAATTTGTTGCATTAAGATTTTTCTTCACTGGAACTAAGGGGCCTAGACCCAACCATGAAAAAACAGCCCCAGACCATTATTCCTCCTTCGAGCACGCTATACGCTTCAGCAGTCCCGTTCTGTGAGCTTGTGTGGCCTACCACTTTGCGGCTCAGCCATTGTTGCTCTTAGATGATTACATTTCTCAACAACAGCACCTAGAGTTGACCGGGGTAGCTCTAGCAGGGCAGGAATGTGATGAACTGACTTGTTGGAAAAGTGCCATCCTATGACGGTGTTACTTTGAAAGACACTGCGCTCTTCAGTTAGGCCATTCTACTGCCAATGTTTGTCTATGGAGATTGCATGGCTGTATGCTTGATTTTATACTCCTGTCAGCAACGGGTGTGGCTGAAATAGCCGAATCCACTCATTTGAAGGAGTGTCCACATACACTATATACACAAAAGTATTTCCCCCAGATCACACAGACCCACAAAGAATTGAAAAACAAATCAAACATTAATAAACTCCCATATCTGTTAGGCGAAATAACGTAGTGTGCAATCGCAGCAGCAAGATTTGTGGCCCGTTGCCATGACAAAAGGGTAACCAGTGGAGCACAAAGAACATTGTAAATACAACCTATATTTATCTGTTTATTTATCCCTTTAAAACTTAAACTATTAGCATATTTTTACAACACTACATACATAGCCAATAGTATAACATTTTAAATGTCTATATTCCTTTAAAACTTTTGTTAGTGTAATGTTTACTGTTAATTTCTGATTGTTTATTTCCCTTTTATTTACTATCTATTTCATTTGCTTTGGTGATGTAAACATTTTTCCCATGCCAATAAAGCCCTTTGAATTGAATTGAAATTAAATTAATTGAGAGAGGAGAGAAGAGAAGAGAAGAGAGAGAGAGAGAGAGAGACAGAGAGACAGAGAGAGAGAGAGAGAGAGAGAGAGAGAGAGAGAGAGAGAGAGAGAGAGAGAGAGAGAGAGAGAGAGAGAGAGAGAGAAAGAGCGAGGGAGGGAGGGAGAGAGAGAAAGTGAGGGAGAGAGGGAGAGAGAGAAAAAGAAGGGAGTGAGAGAAAGAGAGAGGGAGGGAGAGAGAGAAAGTGAGGGAGAGAGACAGAAATGGAAAGAGGGAGAGAGAGAAAGAGAAGGGAGCGAGAGAAAGAGAGAGGGAGGGAGAGAGAGAAAGGGAGGGAGAGAGAGAAAGAGAGGGAGAGAGAGAAAGAAAGGGAGAGAGAGAAAGAAAGGGAGAGAGCGAAAGAAAGGAAGAGGGAGAGAGTCTTCTACCTGTGTGCTCTTTCCATATGATGTTATTTACTGGGTGAGGGGAGTGTCTGTCTGCAGCAGCCTGTCAGGATGTAATCAGTACGTTGCCCCAGAGCTGCATCACAGACAGTATTTGTACATACTTTTTCATCAGGCAAAAAAAAATGGTCCTGATACCTGACTACTTTCAGTAGGGAGAATCATTGGTCCACTGAAATGTCATACTGACCTATCAGTGTTATTTATGCTGAATGTAATTGAAGCAGTAACCAATGAGGAGGTCTGACAGGGCTAGGTCAAACTGCAGTTGATAACATTAGGTCCCTTTAACAGAGAATGACTGGATACTGTGGTCATAACTGTCACTGCTAGTTTATTGAAGCCAGTGCAGGCCATTTGAGGAGAACAGCTGTCACTTCTCTCTTGTTCTAAGAACTGAGGAGTTAGACAATATGACAAGCTGTTGCTTCCCCATCCCCTGAGTCACCATAGATCTTCAAATAGAAGGGCAGTAGGGCAACCACATTAGGACATCCTCAGGCGCAGTTTAGGAGATTAAATATTACAGGGTTGAGAGATGACTAGGGTACAGATGAGAGTTGAGGCTGAGAACTGAGGATGTCCTAATATGCATGCCGTAACAGGGCAGAGGCAACAACAGGGGAAAACACATTCTTGTGACAGGAGTGCCAAGAGGAACAGTGACTGAAGTAAATGGTTTCTGCCTCTGCAGGGCATCAGCACAAACTAACCACGCACACTGACAGGCACATACTAACCACAGTGACAGGCACATACTAACCACACACACACACACACACACTGACAGGCACATACTAACCACAGTGACAGGCACAAACTGCATATTCTGCTAAAGGTACTGGTACTGATATTCTGCAAAAGGTACAGTGATTGGACTGCTGAGGACTGGGGTAAAGTCATTTTCTGTGATGAATCCCCTTTCTGACTGTTGTGGGCATCCAGAAAAAGCTTGTCCGGAGAAGACAAGGTGAGCACTACCATCAATCCTGTGTCATGGCAACAGTAAAGCATCCTGAGACCATTCATGTGTGGGGTTGCTTCTCAGCCAAGGGAGTGGGCTCACTCACAATTTTACCTAAGAACACAGCCATAAATAAAGAATGGTACCAAGACATCCTCCGAGAGCAACTTCTCCCAACCATCCAGGAACAGTTCGGTGACGGATCAATGCCTTTTCCAGCATGATGGAGCACCTTACCATAAGGCAAAAGTGATAACTAAGTGGCATGGGGAACAAAACATCGATATTTTGGGTCCATGGCCAGGAAACTCCCCAGACCGTAATCCCGTTGAGAACTTGTGGTCAATTCTCAAGAGGCGGGTGGACAAACAAAAACCCATAAATTCTAACAAACTCCAAACATTGATTATGCAAGAATGGGCTCCCATCAATCAGGATGTGGCCCAGAAGTTAATTGACAGCATGTCAGGGCGGATTGCAGAGGTCTTGAAAAAGAAGGGTCAACACTGCAAATATTGACTCTTTGAATCAACTTCATGTAACTGTCAATAAAAGCCTTTGGCACTTATGAAATGCTTGTAATTATGCTTCAGTATTCCATAGTAACATCTCACAAAAATATCTAAAGACACTGAGGCAGCAGACTTTGTGAAAATTAATTTTTGTGTCATTCTCAAAACTTTTATCCACGACTGTACATGTCAGCTACTACAGCAACTGAAATGACTGCAACACTGAACAAAGAGTTGCAGTTAGTTTCAGAGTGGGTGGCAAGGAATAAGTTAGTCCTAAATATTTCTAAAACTAAAAGCATTGTATTTGGGACAAATCATTCACTAAACCCTAAACCTCAAGTAAATCTTGTAATAGATAATGTGGAAATTGAGCAAGTTGAGGTGACTAAACTGCTTGGAGTAACCCTGGATTGGAAACTGTCATGGTCAAAACATAACAAAACAACAGTAGCTAGGATGGGGAAAAGTATTGTCAACAAAGCAGGTCCTACAGGTCCTAGTTTTGTCGCACCTGGACTACTGTTCAGTCGTGTGGTCAGGTGCCACAAAAAAGGACTTGCAATTGCAATTGGTTCAGAACAGGGCAGCACGGCTGACCCTTGGATGTACACAGAGAGCCAATATTAGCAATATGCATGTCAGTCTCTCCTGGCTCAAAGTGGAGGAGAGATTGACTTCATCACTGCCTATATTTGTGAGAGGTATTGATATGTTGAATGCACCGAGCTGTCTGTTTGAACTACTGGCACACACCCATGCATACCCCACCAGACATGCCACCAGAGGTCTCTTCACAGTCCCCAAGTCCAGAGGGAGGTGCACAGGAATACATGGAGGTGCACAGTAATACATAGAGCCATGACTGCATGGAACTCTATTCCACATCAAGTAACTGATTCAAGCAGTAAAATTAGATTTAAAAAAACAGATAAAAAAAACACCTTATGGAACAGCGGGGACTGTGAAGCAACACAAACATAGGTGCTTACACACACACACACACACACACACACACACACACACACACACACACACACACACACACACACACACACACACACACACACACACACACGCATACGATAGCATACGCACTATACACACACACACACATACACACGATAGCATACGCACTACACACACACACGATAGCATACGCACTATACACACACACACACACACGCTAGCATACGCACTATACACACACACACACACACACACACACACACACACACACACACACACACACACACACACACACGCACTATACACACACACACGATAGCATACGCACTATACACACACACACACACACACACGATAGCATGCGCACTATACACACACACACACACACACACACACACACACACACACACACACGATAGCATACGCACTATACACACACACATAAACATGGATTTTGTATGTATATATGTGGTAGTGGTGGAATAGGGGCATGAGGGCACAGTCTGAATGTTTTTTAATGTTTTTAAAATTGTATAAACTGCCTTAATTTTGCTGGACCCCAGGATGAGTAGCTGCTGCCTTGGCAGCTAATGGGGATCCATAATAAATACAAATACACAGTGACAGGCACATACTACCCACACACACACACACACACACTCTCTGATAGGCACAAACTAACCACACACACTCTGACAGGCACATAAATGGAAGGAGAGGAAATGGCAGAGAGAATAAAGAGATCAGACCATGTGATGACGACGCTGTATCTTTAACACAATGTAACTATGATGTTTCCCCAGGGAAGCATTTCTTTGGGACACAGACAGACAGACAGACAGACAGACAATGCTCTGCGTGACTGTCATCCAGCGGATGCTGCTGTATGTTTTACGGCTGTCGTCAAAATGAGACCAAGGTGCAGCGTGGTAGGCGTACATTTTGAATTTATTAAATTAACACCAAAAAAAAACAATAAAGATAAACGACACGTAAAGTAATGTAGCGCTAAACCAGTAACTAACAAAAACAAGATCCCACACCAGAAAGTGGGAAAAAGGGCTGACTAAGTATGATTCCCAATCAGAGACAATGATAGACAGCTGCCTCTAATTGGGAACCATACTCGGCCAAAAACAAAGAAATAGTCAACATAGAGTGCCCACCCCAAATCACACCCTGACCTAACCAAATAGAGATGTAAAACGGCCCTCTAAGGTCAGGGCGTGACAGTATGTCACAAAATATGAAGAAAATAGGGCAGGCAGGAGATTTTGCTCAGGTTTACCGTAAATGGTTTGAGCTAAAACAATCCCAGGAAAAATGTCATAAACCAGAATGGGAGAACGCAATACATGTGGATCTAGAGGGATATCCAAAGGTGTCAACCACAGGTCGTATTTAATCACGTTCACTGCTCAGACAAGGAAACACTAAGAAATAGAGAGACCATTCCCTGTTTTACGAGCTCCCCTGTTAGACGTAATCTTTCCAGCTGAACATAACGACAGACAGGCCCAAGCAGTCACTCATACACTGCTCCTGCATACACAATGCTTACTGAGGAGGCCAGTCACTATCTCAGAATTGTGTTTTCATCCGGTTATATGCATTTATACCCATGTTGTTGTTTTTTTACACAGAACGGATTCTTCAGTGTAGAATAACGTCATCCCCCTATGTTTTAAGAAACAGAAAGGGGTCTACCAGTCTCTTGGAAAACCTTATTATGAGCAGAACTCCTCTATACAGGTGTTTGTTATGAGGGAAGTTGATAAATGTCATGAATCTAACCACGAGCTAGCCTCACATTTGTTTTAGCTCTAAAGCTCCATATTATGCTAATCCGCAGAAAGCTATTCATAACTGCAGATATGGCCAAATTATATTTGACAGCTCGGTCCAAATATTTATCTCATGAATTCAATATTTACGTTATGATTTTATTACAATCCCTATTTCCTGAAAAGAAAGTAAGCCATGCATTATACGGCATGTGGAAAATGATTCCGTTGTTTCCTATAATTCTCCCTCCCTCCCTCCAATTCTAAACTACTCTATAGAGCGTTTAACCTGTTTATGACAGGTGCAATGCTTTGCCACAAAGCCCCAGAAGTGGCCCACCTTGTCTCTTAAAGTCTATGTTTAGACTCTGAAAGTCTATTATCTGCCAGTCAGGGGGCTATTAACTATTTATATTTCAGCAGCCATGACCTCCTTTGAAAGGTTTATATAGTAGTGACACTATAACAGCTTCACTGTTTCCATTTCTTAGACCTGGAAAACAATTATTTTCCTCCTTGCCTTTTGGAGTGAACAGTGTTGCTCATGTTAGGCTAACACAGTTTTCATGCTAGGCTAACACAGTGTTCATGCTAGGCTAACACAGTGTTCATGCTAGGCTAACACAGTGTTCATGCTAGGCTAACACAGTGTTCATGCTAGGCTAACACAGTGTTCATGCTAGGCTAACACAGTGTTCATGTTAGGCTCACACAGTGTTCATGTTAGGCTCACACAGTGTTCATGTTAGGCTCACACGGTGTTCATGCTAGGCTAACAAGGTGTTCATGTTAGGCTCACACTGTGTTCATGCTCGGCTCAGGTTATGTTCCCAGAGAGATGGCCTTACGTTAGCCTGACTTAGCCTGACAAAACCACACCATCCTAAAGGCATCTCTCTCACCTCCTTGGGTGAATTGGTATTGGTAAGCACTCTAGGGCTGAGTTGAATACCGTATTTTACTATATACAGGTATTTTTTTGCTGAGTTTAGGTTGAGTTTAGGTTTAAGTTGAATTGAACAGTATAAAACAATCAGAACGGAGAAAGCCTCACTTTGTTGCCACCCTCGGGTCAATCACTACTCATAAAGCACATTTAGAACTTTTATTAAAACAAAAACATAAAACACTGTCATACTGTCAATTTCTTTTTAAATACCGTGATGGGATCATATATTTTGGCTATATGGCCCAGCCCAAAGGCACCCTGGCACCAACTGTCCTATACGCTCAGAATCTTTTTATGCACTGGACAGCCATATTAAAAACTGGGGCCTGCAAACCTCGGGCTCCACACAGCGAGAGATTGATCGGCACTGTCACTTGGCGAGCACTGAGCTATTTCAATCTTGATCTCAATGCAATAGCCAGTAGCAGTTAAATCAGCACCAGTCTAAACAGAACACTGTCTAGTGTCACCACATTCAGGCTCTTCATATCCACTATCCTCATTAACCCTAGTTAACCCTCCTACTGTTTACTCAGAGTAAAAACACCCATGCTGCTATTCATTCATGTACAATAACACACACACACACACACACACACACACACACACACACACACACACACACACACACACACACACACACACACACACACACACACACACACACACACACACACACACACACAGTGTTGAAGCCCTCGGCAGTGTCCCTCTCAGTGTTCCTCTCTGCAAGTTAAATTGACGTGGTGTGGAATAAGGAGTGGGGGAGGTAGGGGCCAGACCCAGGGCTGTGTCTGTCACAGCACCTCTCCACACCCCCATCCAGACCCAAAATAGACCCAGGATTTTATGCAGCAGAGAGCTCCTGAGTGAATGGGCCACACACACACACAAAGATCTCCACCGACAGTGTTAGTACTCCACCGTGACATTGAGTATCACAACACATCCTGGCACAGTTGAGCTTCCTCATGCTCCCTAGGGATGAATTTGATACACACACTGATTGAGAGTGAGTGAGTACACACACACACCACAGCTGGAGCAGGAGTGCAGTGGCACAGGGCTGTGGATTCCTACCTGTGGCTGGGGACTGTGAGTAATTGAATGAAGATACACATACAGCTAGTGGAAACAGCACGACATCAGTCTGTTCCAGACACTCTGTTCCAGTGTGTGTGTGTGTGTGTGTGTGTGTGTGTGTGTGTGTGTGTGTGTGTGTGTGTGTATATATGCTTTGGTTTTACTATCCTTGTGGGGACCAGAATAACTCACAAGGAAAGTAAAACACAAAAAGTGGGGACAATGTGACGGTCCCCACAAGGAAAAAGGCTATTTTAGGCTTAGGGATTAGAGGTTAGTCTTAGGGATTAGAGGTTACGCTTAGGGTTTAGAGGTTAGGCTTAGGGATTAGAGGTTAGTCTTAGGGATTAGAGGTTAGGTTTAGGGATTAGAGGTTAGGATTAGAGGTTAGGATTAGGGATTAGAGGTTAGGATTAGGGATTAGGCTTAGAGGTTAGGTTTAGGGATTAGAGGTTAGATTTAGGGATTAGAGGTTAGGCTTAGGGCTTAGAGGTTAGGTTTAGGGTTTAGAGGTTAGGCTTAGGGATTAGAGGTTAGGCTTAGGGATTAGAGGTTAGGCTTAGGGATTAGAGGTTAGGCTTAGGGATTAGAGGTTAGGTTTAGGGATTAGAGGTTAGGTTTAGGGTTTAGAGGTTAGGTTTAGGGGTTAGGGGTTAAGGTTAGGTTACGGTGTTGGGAAAATTGGATTTTGAATGGGAATAAATTATTTTGTCCCACAAGGATATTAAAACAAACGTATGTATGTATGTATGTATGTATGTATGTATGTATGTATGTATGTATGTATGTATGTATGTATGTATGTATGTATGTATGTATGTATGTATGTGTGTATGTGTGTGTCCATGATGTCCCCACGTGGAGTGGAGTCATTAGGACAACCCAGCTGTGGCCAGAGATGTTTGTCCCAGGCCCATATCCATGTCCTACGGATCTAGTGGCTTCTAGAGGCTTTGATCTGTGCTGTAGGTAGGTTATGCTAAGGGTAAGTGTGGTACTTTACAAACATGTGGGTCACTGGTTACAAAATAAGTTGAATAGGATAATGGCTGACTGGCTGATAGGTAAAGGGGCTTTGATGTGTCCCCTGGAACTGGAGAAGTGATACAGAGAGAGAAAGAGAGGAAGAGAACGAGAAAAGAGAAAGAAGGCTCCCAAGGGGGTAAAAAACAGAGTGAGAGACTGTTAGACAGACTGGCCCAAAACCAACCTGCATAGAATCATGCATATTTCATTTTAAGTGTCATAACCCTAGAGATATTGAAAGCTATGTTCAAAAGACCAAGCATTTATTGCCATTTTCCTTGATAACTTATCCAGAAACTCGCTCTCTATTCCGTCCTATAGGAGCCCATTCCGGGTCTATACACTCCATAGTTTCCTGGCTTATGCTGGCTCTTCCATGCAACTGCTTCCTCGTGTACGTCAGATCCGGACAGACGAGGCAAGCTGTTCGTGTTTGTAATGCTATTGTTCCAGCTGTATCAATTTAAAGCCTCTCAGCCAGGCGGTACAATACGAGTGGTTAGCTAGCTCTATAGGCTAATGCTCAGTGGGGGGGGGGTTCACATCCCCTCCCTTCAACCCCACTCAGAACAACGTGTCCGGCTTTATAGTGAGAGTACAGATATCCAGGGCTGAGGGCTCCCTACACAGCTCACAGCTCCAGGCCTATAAATGTCTGGCCTAAACTTAACTGACACACTGACTGCTACAAGCGCCACTTGCCAGACAGACAGCAGATCAAGGTAAGAGTCCTCCCTACAGAGGGGGTGGCAGGTAGCCTAGTGGTTAGAGCGTTGGGCCAGTAACTGAAAGGTTGCTGGATCAATTCCCTGAGCTGACAAGGTTTAAAAATCTGCCATTCCGCCCCTGAACAAGGCAGTTTATAAGAATTTGTTCTTAATTGACTTGCCTAGTTAAAAAATATATATATATTAAAGAAATCAGAGGAGAAACCACATAGCTAACAAGCTGTCACATACAAACACCTTTCAGTAGTCCTATCATTCATGCATTGAATAATCAACTGCCCCACATGAGCTAATTTACAGCAGTAGAGCTAATTTACAGCAGTAGTCCCTCAAATGCTGTTGGCACCTTAATTGGTGAGGAAGGGCTCATATTAGTGGCTGGAATGGTATGGAACCCCTCAAGCACATGGTTTTCATGTGTTTGATTCTAGCCATTATTATGAGCCTGTGCCCTCAAGGTGTCAACACACAGCTATATATGTGTTACATGGAGGAACAGAATGACACTGCATTTCAGCTTCCGTCTGGCCCAACACCAAGGATATGACAATGGTAATAATGATGGTCTCCCTCTCTCTGTCCCTCCCTCCCTCCCTCTTTCTCTAGGATGGTCCCACTGAGATGAGCAGACAAAGACACAGAATCCTACCAGGCACAGCTCTCACAAATCTGCAATTAAAATGAGGGCTTCCTCTCCTCCTCGTTCCACTATACACTGTCTTCTACTCTACTGTTACCTAACATAGTCAAAACTACTGATGAGGAAGCACGCAGAGGGAGGGAGTTTTTCCAAGCCTCTGTTCTTCTACATCTGCATTGCTTGCTGTTTGGGGTTTTAGGCTTGTCTAGCCCTGATCTGTTTCACCTGTCAATGTGATTGTCTCCACCCCCTCCAGGTGTCGCTTATTTTCCCCAGTGTATTTATCCCTGTGTTTCCTGTCTCTCTCTGCCAGTTCATCTGGTATGTTTAGTCAAGTCAACCAGCGTGGTGGTTTCCCCGTACTCATTTTCTATTCTCTTTTGCTCGTCCTCCCGGTTCTGACCACTGCATGACTCTGGACTACTTTCCCGCCTGCCTGATCATCCTGCCTGCCCTGACCTTGCCTGCCCTTCGGTACCTATTGGACTCTGAACTGGTTTTGACCTTTTGCCTGTCCACAACCATTCTCTTGCCTTTTTGGATTAATAAACATTGTAAGACTCCAACCATCTGCCTCCTGTGTCTACATCTGGGTCTCGCCTTGTGCTTTGATAAGGCTGAGTTTCTGTATAAGCACTTTGTGACATTGGCTGATATAAAAAGGGCTTTATAAATACATTTGATTGATACACACACACCCCAGCATGCACCACACAGATTGGAGTTCTATAGCCTCATCACTAGAGATCGACCGGTTATGATGTTTCAACGCAGATACCGATTAAATCGCACGATTTTTACATTTGTAATAATGACAATTCCAACAATACTGAACGAACAATGAACACTTTAAATTTAACATAATACATAGTCAATTTATTCTCAATGAAACATGTTCAATTTGGTTTAAATAATGCAGAAACAATGTGTTGGAGAAGTAAAAGTGCCATGTAAAAAAAGCTAATGTTTAAGTTCCTTGCTCAGAACATGAGAACATATGAAAGCTGATGGTTCCTTTTAACATGAGTCTTCACTATTCCCAGTTAAGAAGTTTTAGGTTGTAGTTATTATCGGAATTATAGGACTATTTCTCTCTATACCATTTGTATTTCATAGACTGTTGGCTATTGGATGTTCTTATAGGCACTATAGTATTGCCAGCCTAATCTCAGGAGTTGATAGGCTTGAAGTCATAAACAGCGCTGTGCTTCAAGCATTGCGAAACGCTGCTGGCAAACGGAGGAAAGTGTGGTTTGAATGAATGCTTACGAGCCAGCTGCTGCCTACCACTGCTCAGTCAGACTGCTCTATCAAATCATAGTGTAGCGTGGTAGGCTTACATTTTTTACATTTTTCTTTTAAATGAGACAGGAAAAACAACAAAATATAACCCCCCAAAAAACAAAGGAAACACTACATGCAGTGCAGAAAGCAACTACACACAAACAAGATCCCACAACTGAAGGTGGGAAAAAGGGCTGCCTAAGTATGATCCCCAATCAGAGACAACGATAGACAGCTGCCTCTGATTGGGAATCATACCCGGTCAACAAAGAAATAGCAAAACTAGAATGCCCACACAAATCACACCCTGACCTAACCAAGTAGAGAAATAAAAAGGCTCTCTAAGGTCAGGGCGTGACACATAGACTTATAATATAATAAACACACAGAAATACAAGCCTTAGGTCATTAATATGGTCAAATCAAGAAACTATCATTTAAAAAAAAATATTTATTCTTTCAGTGAAATACGGAACTGTTCCATATTTTATCGAACAGGTGGCAACCCTAAGTCTAAATATTGCTGTTACATTGCACAACCTTCAATGTTATGTCATAATTATGTACAATTCTGGAAAATTAATTATGGTCTTTGTTAGGAAGAACTGGTCTTTTCATAGTTCGCAACGAGCCAGGCGACCCAAACTGCTGCATATACCCTGACTCTGCTTACACTGAACGCAAGATAAGTGACACAATTTCAGGTACCGCATTGATTATATGCAATGCAGGACAAGCTAGTTAAACTAGTAATATCCTCAACCATGTGTAGTTAACTAGTGATTATGTTAAGATTTATTGTTTTTTTATAAGATAAGTTTAATGCTAGCTAGTAACTTACCATGGCTCCTTGCTGCCTGCACTCGCGTAACAGGTGGTCAGTCTCCTCGTGGATTGCAATATAATCGGCCATAATCGGCGTCCAAAAGTATCGATTACGGATTGTTATGAAAACTTGAAATCGGCCCTAATTAATCGGCCATTCCGATTAATCGGTCGATCTCTACTCTTCACAGACATAACTCGAAACCATTATGCAGGAATGGCTGCGATCAGTTGATCATTAAGCAAATGACAAGAACAAAACGAATTGATAAACTTCTGAAACTGAGTGGTCCTACAATTGAGTTTTTATCATCATAAAAAGAAAGCTGTGTTAAGTTATTCATGGATTACTTTGAGCAATCTAAGCTTCCTCCAGGGGAGAGGAGCGTTATGCTCAAGTGGGGAATATATTAGCATTTTAAATAATCAGATTTAGCTTTGGAACCATTTACAGCATTCAACCATGAATGTATTTCATTACAAATCAATGATAAAACAATACTTGGTGGGTGGTTCTGTGTGTAATTTGCTTCTGTCTTCTGTTGACAATATGAAACAATCAACTAGATATGTATTTGGTGAAATTAAAAAGAACATGGTACATTGTGTAATAAAGAATGGCCCATATCACTTCTCTGAGGTAGCTTGGCACCTAATGCTTGCTTACCTTGTGTTTTACAAAATATGTCGAGAGAAATATATTTTGTGAAGGACAAAACCCTCTCTTTCCTCTAAAAAGGGGCACACCATCTTTTATTGATGAGTACTGTAGGTGTATAGGGAGAAAATGAGTGCTATTCACAGACTCTGCCTTTTGGCGATATATACACCCAATACTCCATCCCTCCTCCCCTCTCCAAAAATACACTTCCCTCTAAAATAGAGTTCAATAGAAACACATGATTAAATCTCAGAGCTGCCCCCCAATCGTCAATGGGATGTCAAAGCTTATAGCTTCCTCTGCAGATTAATATACTACTATAATAAGACCACGCCCCCTTTACTCCCGCTAACTCCACCCAGCAACGTGACCCAGGTAGCAGAAGTGATGGCTACAGTCTCCTTGGAGCTTGCCAGAAAGGCTAGGAGGA